>NC_029792.2:84104007-84135319 GCF_000816755.2 Arachis ipaensis | reverse complement strand
ATCAATAACACTATCTGAACTCTGAGTTCCTATAGAAGCCAATCATTCTGAACTTCAATGGATAAAGTGAGATGCCAAAACAATTCAAGAGGCAAAAAGCTACAAGTCCCGCTCATCTGATTGAAGCTATGTTTCATTGATAGTTTGGAATTTATAGTACATTCTCTTCTTTTTATCCTATTTGATTTTCAATTGTTTGGGGACAAGCAACAATTTAAGTTTGGTGTTGTGATGAGCGGATAATTTATACGCTTTTTGGCATTGTTTTTAGTATGTTTATAGTAGAATCTAGTTGCTTTTAGGGACGTTTTCATTAGTTTTTATGCTAACTTCACATTTCTGGACTTTACTATGAGTTTGTGTGTTTTTCTGTGATTTCAGGTATTTTCTGGCTGAAATTGAGGGACTTGAGCAAAAATCAGATTCAGAGGTTGAAGAAGGACTGCTGATGCTGTTGGATTCTGACCTCCCTGCACTCAAAGCAGATTTTCTGGAGTTACAGAACTTAAAATGGCGCACTTCTAATTGCTTTAGAAAGTAGACATCAAGGGCTTTCTAGAAATATATAATAGTCCATACTTTGCTCAAGTTTAGATGACGCAAACTAGCGTTCAACGCCAGTTCTCTGCCCAATTCTGGCGTCCAGCACCAGAAACAAGTTGCAAAGTGGAGTTCAATGCCCAAACTGGCACAAAAACTGGCGTTCAACTCCAAGAATGACCTCTCCACGTGTAGACTTCAAGCTCAGCCCAAGCACACACCAAGTGGGCCCGAAGTGGATTTATGCATCAATTACTTACTTCTGTAAACCCTAGTAACTAGTTTATTATAAATAGGACTTTCTACTACTGTATTAGATATCTTTGAATCCGGGATTGTATCTTTAGATCATCTTTGGATGCCTAGTTCTTAGATCAGAGGGGCTGACCATTCGGCCATGCCTGAACCCTTCACTTATGTATTTTTAACGGTAGAGTTTCTACACTCCATAGATTAAGGTGTGGAGCTCTGCTGTTCCTCGTGAATTAATGCAAAGTACTACTGTTTTTCTATTCAATTCAACTTATTCCACTTCTAAGATATTCATTCGCACTTCAACCTGAATGTGATGAACGTGACAATCATCATCATTCCCTATGAACGTGTGCCTGACAACCACTTCCATTCTACCTTCGATTGAACGATTATCTCTTGGATCTCTTAATCAAAATCTTCGTGGTGTAAGCTAGATAGATGGCGGCATTCATGAGAATCTGAAAAGTCTAAACCTTGTCTGTGGTATTCCGAGTAGGATTCTGGGATTGAATAACTGTGACGAACTTCAAACTCGCGAGTGCTGGGCGTAGTGACAGACGCAAAAGGAGGGTGAATCCTTTTCCAGTATGATCGAGAACCTTAGATGATTAGCCGTGCTGTGACAGAGCATTTGGACCATTTTCACAAGAGGATGGGATGTAGCCATTGACAACGGTGATGCCCTTACATAAAGCCAGCCATAGAAAGGAGTAAGACTGATTGGATGAAGACAGCAGGAAAGCAGAGGTTCAGAGGAACGATTGCATCTCCATGCGCTTATCTGAAATTCTTACCAATGATTTACATAAGTATTTCTATCCTTATTTTCTTATCTATTTTCGAAAACTCCATAACTATTTTATATCCGCCTGACTGAGATTTACAAGGTGACCATAACTTGCTTCATACCAACAATCTCCGTGGGATCGACCCTTACTCACGTAAGGTTTATTACTTGGACGACCCAGTGCACTTGCTGGTTAGTTGTATCGAAGTTGTGACAAATTATGAATTAAGATAGAGTACCAAGTTCTTGGGGCCATTACCAGGGATCACAATTTTGTGCACCATATAATTCCTTTGAGTTTCATTCAAAACCTTGCTGGCATAATATATAACATGCACTAAATTGCCTTTCCTTTGTCTAAGCACTGCCCCAACAGCAAAGTCTGATGCATCACACATCAGTTCAAAAGGCAAATTCCAATTAGGTGGGGCAATGATAGGTGCTGAGAAAAGTTCTCTTTTCAGTGTTTCAAATGCTAGTGTGTATTTTTGATCAAACACAAAAGGTGTATTAGAGACTAATAGGTTGCTCAAAGGCTTTGCAATTTTAGAAAAATCTTTAATAAACCTTCTGTAGAAAGCAGTATGGCCTAAAAAACTCCTAATTGCCTTGACATTACTAGGTGGAGATAATTTCTCAATTAATTCCACCTTGGCTTTGTCTACCTCTATGCCTTTTTCTGAAATTTTATGGCCAAGGACAATCCCCTCTGTCACTATAAAGTGGAATTTCTTCCAGTTTAGAACTAGGTGCATCTCTTGGCACCTTTTTAACACTAAGGCAAGATGATTAAGGCAATTGGGAAAGGAATCTCCAAAAACTAAAAAATCGTCCATGAAGACTTTAATGAATTTTTCAATCATGTCTGAGAAAATAGACAACATGCATCTTTGGAAAGTTGCAGGGCAATTGCACAATCCAAAAGGCATGCGCCTGTAAGCGAAAACTCCATATGGACAGGTGAATGATGTTTTTTCTTGATCTCTTGGATCAACCACTATTTGATTATAACCCGAATATCCATCAAGAAAACAGTAGTATGTATGTCCTGCCAATCTTTCCAACATCTGATCCATGAAAGTGAGTGGAAAATGATATTTTCTAGTTGCCTCATTGAGTTTTCTATAGTCAATGCACATCCTCCAGCCTGTTACTGTTCTTGTGGGGATGAGTTCGTTCTTCTCATTGGGTACAACTCTGATCCCTCCTTTCTTTGGAACCACATGGACAGGGATCACCCATGGGCTGTCTGAAATGGGATATATTAATCCTGCCTGCCATAGCTTCATAACCTCTTTTTGGACCACTTCCTTCATGACAGGATTCAATCTTCTTTGGGCTTGAATGGAGGGTTTGGCATCATCTTCCAGCAAGATCTTATGCATGCATATGGATGAGTTTATCCCTTTTAAGTCAGCAAGGGTCCATCCAATGGCATCTTGGTGCTTTTGCAACACCTTGATTAATTCCTCTTCCTGTTCTTGACTAAGGGCAGAATTGATGATCACTGGGTAACTTCTATCACTTCCCAAGTATGCATACTTGAGAGTAGGAGGTAGTACTTTTAGCTCCAGTTTGGGTGCATCTTTCTCCTTTTTCCTCTCCTCCAATGTGCTTGGAATAGACATTTCAGCTGAGTTGGCATCAGCAACCTCAACACTTAACATGGAATCACCCTCTGTCAATCCTTCAAGTGCTTCTTCAAAGGTTTCTTGCACCACAGTTCCCACTGTATCTAGCCTCATACACTCCCCTAGTGACTCTGGTGGATAGCTCATGGCTTTGAATACATTAAATACCATTCTCTCCTCATGTAGCCTAAGGGCAAGTTCACCCTTTTGGACATCAATGATGGGTCCAGCAGTAGCTAAAAATGGCCTCCCTAAAATTATTGAAGCCTTAGCTTTTTCCTCCATATCCAACACCACAAAATCAGTAGGGAAGATGAAGTCTCCCATATTCACTAACAAATCTTCCACTATTCCATGAGAGAATTTGAATGATCGATCTGCCAATTGAAGGGCCATTCTTGTTGGTTTGGCTTCCTCAATATTCATTCTTTTCATCATAGTTAACGACATCAAATATATACTAGCTCCCAAGTCACATAAGGCTTTTTCAACTGTTATTTCCCCTATGATGCAGGGAATTTAGAAGCTTCCTGGGTCCTTCAATTTTTAAGGCAGCTTGTGTTGAATGATAGCACTATATTTCTCAGTTAATACCATAATTTCATCATTCCTCCAGCTTCACTTCTTGGTCATCAATTCCTTCAGAAACTTAGCATAAAGTAGCATTTGCTCTAGTGCTTCTGCAAAGGGAATGTTGATCTGAAGTTTCATAAAAATCTCCAAGAATTTGAAGAATTGGCTGTCCTTTGCATTCTTCATTACGCGCTGAGGGTAAAGAGCCTTTGGGACATATGGCTTTAGCACTTCTTTTTCTTTTGATGAAGTGGGAGCAGGTGTTTGTGCTTCTTCCTTGTCATCTAAACTATCCTCTGCTTTCTTCTCTTGAGTCTACTTTGAATTTTCTATCAATTCCCTTCTAGTTCTGAGGGTAATAGCTTTGCATTCCTCTCTTGAAGTTGTTTTGGTGGCATTACCTGAACTGTAGCCAGGAGCTTGCTTTGACACATATCCAATTTGTGCTTCAAGTTTTTGAGTAGCAGCATCTTGGTTTTGTAAATTGGATATCACTTCCTCTTGGAATTTCTTCATGTCTTTAAACTCCTTGCAAAGGTTTGCAAGCATAGCTTCCATTTTGGCCATTCTGTCTTCATCATGTGGTGATAATTGGTTGAAATTGGAGTGTTGAGAGTGGTTATTGTGGCTTTGGTATAGTGGCTGTGAATAAGTATTTTGTGTGGTCTGGTATGGTTTTTGGTTGGAGTTTTGGTGAGTGGAGTTGTTATACTGGTTAGGATTATGGGGTCTGTGGTCTTGGCCTTGGTTTTGTTGGTTCCCCCACCCAAAGTTTAGGTGGTTCCTCCAACCAGAGTTATAAGTTTTAGAGTATGGATCATTAGCCTGCCTAGATGAGTTTCCAAGGTAATTAGCTTCCTCCCAGTTAACTCCTTCTTCTATGTCCAAATCTCCTTGAGGTGATGATTGAGTGTGGATATTTGTAGCTTTATTCTTCTCCATTTGCTTGGTCAATTCAGCCAGTTTCTTGGTGATCATCTTATTCTGGGCCAGGATTGCATCCATATGGTTTAATTCCAAGACTCCCCTGTTGTTGCTTCTGTCTGAGGCATAAAAATACTCATTGTCAGCCACTGTCTCTATAACATCAATGACTTCTTCAATGGTCTTCTTCTTGTTTAAAGAACCTCCAAATGAGTGGTCTACAGCTTTCCTTGATTCACAATTCAGTCCTTCATAAAAGATATGAAGTTGCACCCACTCATTAAACATATCAGGGGGCATTTCCTTGTCAAATCTTCGAATCTCTCCCAGGCTTCATAAAGAGTCTCACCATCCTACTGTCTGAATGTCTGCACTTCAGTTCTTAGCCTGTTTACTTTTTGTGGAGGGTAGAACCTTGTAAAGAATCTATTCACTACATCCTCCCAGGTGGTCAAGCTTTCCTTGAGAAATGATTCTAGCCATTTTGATGCTTTGTCCTTCAAAGAAAATGTGAACAGTAGCAATCTATAGGTGTCAGGATGTACACCATTAGATTTAACTGTGTCACATATCCTTTGGAATTTGGTGAGATGCTCATTAGGATCCTCTTGGGCACTTTCTCCAAAAGAACAGTTGTTTTGCACAAGAGTTATGAGTTGAGGCTTCATTTCAAAATTATTAGCATGGATAATTGGCTTTTGAATGCTACTGCCACAATTTCCTGGATTCGGATTTATGTATGTTCCCAGAACTCTCCTCTCTTGTCCAGCAGGGTTGGCTCCACCTCTTCTGGCATCATTGTTCACCTCTCCTTCATGATGGTTTTCCATATCATCCTCCATTGCTATATCCAAGTCTTCCTCCTCTTCTTCTGCACCAACAGCCCTCTTTCCTTTTGCTTCCCTCCTTAATCTCAAGAAGGTTCTCTTCGGTTCACTGTCAAAAAAGGTTGAAACCTCTCTTCTACCTGTCATACAAGTAGCACAACAAGCAGTAACCAACAAGTGAAGAATTTCACAATTAATGAAAAAGTGTGGTTAGAGAAATTGAGGTAATTAATCAAATAGTTAATGAGTTAGTGGGTTAGTTTTGCTAGAAAGTAAAGAAGTAAGAGAAATTAAAGAAAAATAACCCAATGAATTACAATAGAGCTCTCTAACCCAATGAAAGGGGTTTAGTTGTTCATAGCTCTCAAAATAGAAATTCGAATTGAAAGATACATTCTGGAATTTGAAATGAAAGCCAAAAATGAAGTAAAAAGTCCTCCGTGAGAAAAAAAAAGGGTTTTTTCTAACATAAATTCTAAGCTATTTATACATTTTCTTCCATTGATCCTTAATCTCTGAATTGGGCTTTTGGCCTTGATATAATTGGGTTGAAATAGCTCCAATTGGTTTTCCTTGCTGTTGAGAAGAGATCTGTTTGAATTGCAAGTTCTGATTCTTCAAGTTGGAGTCAACGTTTGATGGCCAATGTTGACTCAAACTCCTTCTTAAAAACCAGATGAAGTTGCTGTCATTGGCGTTAACTCAACATTGGAGGGCCAACATTTTTCTACCCACGCGTGCCCGAGCTGCACGCGTGCGCGTGGATGCAAAAATATCATTTTCCAGTTTTAAACAAAGGTAGAAGGGCGTTGGCCTCAGCATTGGACTGGCAACGTTCCCTCCAACGTCTGCCAATCAACGCGTGCGCGTGCTACACGCGTGCGCGTGGATTCTTTAGAAGCTACGCCTGCGCGTACGCGCCATGGTCGCGCACGCGTCATTGCGCATTTTCAGTTTCAAAATTTTGAGATCAACATCGCGGACGTTGGCCAAAAACGTTGGAGGTAGCATTTGGGGTCTAACGTCACCCACCCACGCGAGCACGTCAGCTGCGCGTGCGCGTGGATTGTCAAAATTTCAAATCCACGCGTACACGTACAGCATGCGTGCGTATCGCTACAGTTTTTCAGAATTCCTAGAAAGCTCATTTGTTCACAACGTTGGGGGTAACGTTGGATGTCCAATGCTCCCTCCAACGTGAGCATCAGCAAATTATGCAGACAATTACTCTGCCTCCCTTTCAACGTTTGAGGCAACATTGGTGGTCCAACTTGGCCACCAACGTTGCTTCTTCTTTATCTTTTCCAGGCTCCTTCTTCAACTTTTCTCAAAGCCTTCATTCACCTGTCATCAACCAATACATGCATCAAAGCCTTGCTAAAGTCATGAGAATTCTCATCATTCTTAGCACACAGGTAATTATAGCAGAATTCTCATGAAATTGCATCAAATTAACCATGGTTAGATGAATCTAGGTATGCATGAATTTCCACCCAATTTGCTTACTTATAGCTCAAAAAAGTGCATAAAACCTATTAAAAACTCAGAAAAAGGATAGTGAAACTAGCCTAAGATGCCCTGGCATCACAGGTCGGCACCCAAAAGGACATAACCTAAAGGGACAAATACGACCTCGACAAGAACAAGTGAAACTCCAAAAAGGTTAAAAAATAACTTAAGGCTCAAAGGTGCTTAGCTAAAAGGGATACAACTTCGCTCAAAGAAAGCACGATCTCAAAATGAGGCTAAAAAGTCGTCCAAAGCAAACTAGAAAGGAACTATACCTAAAAAGTTATAAGGACTTGACTAAAAAGCCCGGACGGCAACCTAAGAGGCAAACTCAACTAAAGAGCCCGAACAGCTAGGAGTAAGATAGCTGACCAAAAGGATCAGACAAGTCAAACTTCCTCCAAGCAAAGGTTGCAAAACAACCTCCAAATATATACATCTCAACACAGATAAAAATCATCAATTAAAAACATTAAAAGACTCATGGGCCCTCCAAAAGGGAGCCCAAAGAGTTTAAAAGTGTCTTGTTTTTAAAATAAAAGTTGCTAGGAAGCAACTAAAGTGTCAAGGAAATCATCCACAGAAACTTACAAAACAATAAGTTTATCAAAAGTCCACAGATCGGACTGTACAAATACATGAACATAATAAAAAGTCATTAAGGATCCGAAGTCTCTTCGGCAGCTACATCTTTTGGAGAGGGAGGCCTAGTTGCAAGAGGGGTGGCATTGACAACTCCATCTGGGACATTTAGTATTTCCACATAAGGATCGGAGCCAGGCGAAACCACCTCGGCAGAAGGAGTCGAAGAGGCTGAAGCTGCAGAAGCCTTGGCTGGCGGCACAGGAGGATGACCCTCATCTTCATCATCTGGGGCAGGCACGATCTTGCCGTCCTCCACTACATTATCCAGACTGAATAAAGTGAGGTCGAGCTCAGGGGCAAGAACCCGGACCTAGGCCTTCAAATTTTCATATGCATCGGTCACACTGTCTACCATGTGACCCTGGAGCTCGACGTAATAAGCCTGGGCAGACTGAAGCCTCTCGTTAATTTCCAGTAGCTCGCCATATGTACAGGTGTAGCTCTCCTTGTATTTTTTCGCCGTTTTTCCAGTCAGGTTCGCAGTTGCCTCAGCAGCAGTAGCTCGGGATTTCACCTTCTCCACATCCAACTCCAATTTAGCCACTCTAGCATCCAGCTCATCCTTCAAACCCTTAATTCTATTAAACTCTGACTTGGCGTCTTCCATAAAGGCCTTAGTCGCATGAACTGGAGAATCCCGGACAACATGAAATAAGGCCGCACCCGGGTTGGCCATCCGAATACTATTGCTAGTAATAAAATCCAAATGATAAAGGATTGACACATCATCCAACGGAACTTTACCATGAGGAGATATCACCTCGGTGGCAAAACCCATGCCGTCAAAATCCTTGCTATTCAGATCATAAGTACCAATAGTTTTTTGCCGCTTTGGAGGAGGACCAGCAGCAGTAGGAGAGGAGGCAGCAGCAGAGCTCGGTTGAACAGGGTCAAATGGAATCGTCCAAACTTGTGGTGTCGGAATGATCTTCCTCGGGCCCGAAGTATCAGAAGTCGGCTTCTTCATGGGCACCTGAGAAGACTCTTCTCCCGAGGTCTTCACCGTCAAGTTTTGTGCAGCCGTCGCCTTCTTAGCCCTACGGAAGGCCTTCATAGAGTCTGTACATTTCACTATTTCTGAAAAAAGAATCCAGGAAAACAAGTTACAAATAAGAAAGTGATAAATTGGCAAATAATAGAAGAAAGCCATCAAAAAAGAAGTCGGACGCTACCCAGTTCAGCACGGAGGAGGGAAGGATCTCCCAGAAACCTCTTAGTATCCAAATGAGGAGGTTCCCTCCAGTGCTCTTCCAAAACACCCACAAAAGCTTGTTCTACCTCGTTTAAACTCTCCCAAGGATACTTAACTACCACCGTATCCTTCTGCCACCACAAAGGGAAGGTGGGTTCATTATTCTCATCTAAAAAGAAAGGCCGAGCATCCTCAACAGCTCGGACCTTGAAATAGTAGTTCTTGAAATCACGAAAAGTCTCGTCAAATATCGAAAACACCTTTCTCCCTTGAGTAGCTCGGAAGGAAATTCAAGAGGCCTTCTTCTTGGCTACCCCAGGCTTGGTCAAAACAAACAAGTAAAGGAAGAGAGCTAGGGCAGGTCCAGCTCCTGACACAACAGCTGAAAAATCTTTATAAAATCCCAAGAATTCGGATGAAGCTGAGAAGGGGCCACATTACAGGTCCACAAGAGGTCGGTCTCGAAAGCAGTAAAAGGAAGGGTAACACCTAGCTGGCTGAAGAAATAGTCATAAGCGTAGAAGAAAGGACGTTCTCCCCGAGTTAAGGGAGGGAAACTAACCCTCTCCTCAGGATTAGGAGACACCAGCTCGTAATTCTTCTCGTCCTCCCTATTACTACACACCTGATGGAACCTCCTAAGCCTCTCACAGTACTTAGGATCGGCCACAGTCACACACATTAGGACAATCGAATCTAACCAATCGGCCATACCAGCAGGAACCTTGGTGGATATCTCGACAATGCTTTTTACGAAGAGATACACAACAAACTACACCTACAGCAAAAGAAAATAACAAAGGGTCACTACCAAAACAACTCGGACAGAAACAAAAAAAAAGAGGGAGAAGCAACTGACAAGCAACGGGTATGGTAAACAAAGGGCTCCCCAGGGCTCACCAAATCCCAGAGGCACCCTTTGGAGGCAACGGAGCAGAATGCAGAAAAAGAAATGACGCAAAAAACACTCGCCCTAGCCCGCTCAAGCAAAAGAAATTACGAAGAGGCAAATAGAAATCCAGACAGCAACACTTCTTTACAAAGATAGCAAAACAAAAAAACACAACTTTGAAGGGATCAAGGACATGCAATCTTTCCAGAAAGCCTCAACCTTTTTAAAGAAAGCTCAACAAAAGATCGAAACTTTGTGCGGAAAAGAAAAGCATGCAAACAGTAAAGTACAAAAGAAAGATGACTATTAAAAGAAGAGTACCAACCTACGATGAAGAAGGAGTAAGCGCGATGAGCAAATCCACACCAATGAGCGCCTCAGAAAGGAAAGTAGGAAGCTTAGGGCAAGAGATCAGAGGAGCAAGAGCCAAAGAAGAGAAATTCTTTCAAGTATGAGACAATGGAAACAAGATAAAAGCAAAGAAATGGAAAAACAAGGTTTAAACCCCTTTTTTTGAAATCAAAAGTGAGGGAATAAAACAGTAGAAAAGAATTAAAAAATTAAAGAAACTCTTTAAAGCGGTCGCACGTTTCTAGGGAAACGCTCTCGGAAATCATGCCGTAGTTAAAGAAGCTAAAAAACGCTTCGCATTCAAGCAGAATAAACGCCAGACTCGCGCGGAAATGAGCTACTCAAAACTAATGCTTGAGCACAACTTCCTCTAAGGGGTCGAAGTTTAAAAACACGACCTCAAGGGAAGATCGAAGCTCAAGCAGGGGCACTGTTCAGACCTTGGCTCGAGCTATGCGATCTGGGTTGGACGAAGACCAAAACGACCGACCTCTTAGAAGGCTGGCTCGTCACTGACCTCTTTCTAAAGAGCTCGGCCAAATCACCATGTAGGCCCAAAGCATGCCCAAAGCAAAGGATCACCGCTCACCAAAAGGCGGTGTACTAAAAGATAAATATCTCCTCCATAAAAGAAAAGATAAGATAACAAACTTATCTCAAGGAAGGTCACTCCCCACTACTATAAATACGCTAGAGCACCCAGGTATAGCACACACTTTGATTTTACACAAAAAACCTGCCTAAAGTCCGTGCTAACTTAAGCATCAGAGTCTCTTGTAGGTACCACCACCCTCCGGTGATCAAGGATCAGCAGCATTTCAAGATTCAGCAAGTCGGACCCAACAACTCCGATTACACCCGAAGATCTCATCCGAGATCGACTTTCAGTTTTAGGTAACCCTCGGAACAATACCTATATCTAAAAAGGGCACCACCGTCAGTCCATTCCCTAGGAAACAAAAGAGCACAAAATTCTACACTAAAGTATATAAAAAATATAAGACATATTAAAACAATGGTACCCTACTATTTTCCTACTACTGCTATGGAGAGCAAACCTTCGAAAAGAAGAAACAAAACCAAAGCAATGTACGAAATGGAAGAACAAGGTAAAAAACACCAACCTATTCTCAGAAGTCGAACCCCAACGGTGGAGCAACAACAGACGCTGGAAATGTGGTACCACGGACCCTTGAAGAAACCCCAAACACCAAGCCAACGTGCAGCACCAAAGTTAGCAAAAAGCATCTGGAGTGAGATAAGAATAGTAAAAATATGGAGGGACAAGGGGTGAGAACAGAAAAAAAGAGAAAAGCCCTTTTCTCTCCCACTACGCATCATTATGGCGTCTTGGAAAACATAACAGACAAGACCCACTATTAGAAAATGCAACGGACAAATGCAGAAATAACCTACACTCTGACTACGGTCAGACGACCTTCTGAACTTCAAGTAAACCGAACTCATCATCCAACGATGAGACCAAGTGTACATTTGCTCTCATGCTGCGGGGGCAACTATTCCGGACCCCAGTGTCTGGAGTCCCAAACGGCCCAACGACGACCTAGTCCCCAATCCCACGACATTCTTATGGCCCAAACTGGCCAAGAAGCCGAGAACCAATAACTAACATTCAAATTCAAATACCTCCCTTATCTTAACCAACAAGATAAGTTAAGAAAACAAGACAAACTATAAAAAAAGGAGCCAAGGGCTCCTTCTAGTACGTTTTCACACTCATAACTTCTACTTTTTAGATCCATTCTGACTTAAGCGTTGGAATGTCTTTGCAGATACCACCCCCACCGCTCTAGAGGTCCAATCTCGCCCATCATCACCAAGACTGGCGAGTCTCCGATCCTTCTCTCACCCATACCAGCCAAGTCTTGTACAATATGCATTTTTTCAAATGTATGAATTTATAATAAAACGATTAACAATTTCTTAAATTTCATTAAAAATTATGCTTTGCCTCGTTAAGGTTTAGGATTTTGGATTTATAATTTATTTTGTATTTACTTTTCAACATCAAGATCTTGATAATAATTATTTAGATGCTAATATCAAAGGATAATTTTTAATAAATTTAATAGAAGTATTTCTTTACTATATAGAGCTATTTTTTTTTCTTTCTAGCTTCGCTAGCAATACCAGGTAAATTGCATTATTAGCCCATTTTGCTGTCAAGTTTCACAAAGTTGTACTAGTTGTAAAACTAAAAATACTATATGTAAAAGTAAATGATAAAAATAGAATATTTTATTTAGGGTAAGGTATATTTTTTGTACCTGAAGTTTGACAAAAATTTTAAAAATACCCTTAAGTTTTATTTTGTTTCAATTTTGTCCCAAAAGTTTTCGATTTGCATCAAATATACCCTCGATGGCTAAATTTTTCAAAAAATTTAAGACCAATCTAATAATAATGCATGAAAATTATGCTTAATTTTCTTGTGTTAAAAGTTATTCTTATGAAATTGTTGTTAAATTGGTCTTAAATTTTTTGAAAAATTAACTATCAAGGATATATTTGATGCAAATCGAAAATTTTTGGGACAAAATTAAAATAAAATAAAACTTAAGTATATTTTTAAAACTTTTGTCAAACTTTAGAGATAAAAAATATACTTTACTTTTTTATTTATTAAAAAAAAACACATAAAAATAAATTTATAATTATAAAAGAGAAAGAAGATTCTGTTTGTCTTTTCATTGTTTTTCCTCTCTCCCAAATCCCAATACAACGCACAAATTGAAAAATAATGAGCCAGAGCCAAGAATAAAGTTGGGCCCATATCCGTGTCTGCTTCCGGTCCAATATTTTTTGCAATCATTTAAATTAATCGCAGAAATTCTATTCTCCGAAATCACGAACCTTCCATAAACTTCAATCCAAGAAATATTCTTGACCATGACCAAAAAAGTAAAAAGAAATATTCTTGCCCACGGAAAAATCCCAAACATAATTGAAAAAGGGTACGGAAACATCTAGGGCATAAAAATTCAATCTAATCCAAGCTAAAATCTTTAATACAAATTGAATTGAGTTATATATCTCAAATTTATCAATCTGCACATACAAATTGGCTTGAGTTTCAAATATTTTTGGCAAACAGATTCAATCCAATTTAAACCATATTAAAGATATTTTTATATATAGTGAGAATTAGGGAAAAGTTTGATGTATAAATATACCTTTCGTTATCTATAAAAGAATGTATTTTGATATTACTAAAGCTTGATTTTATGTCTATTTTTTTTTGTATTTTAATTTATATATAATATTTGTTCATACCCTGACCTAAAATATAAAGCCAGAACCAACAAAGACAAAAAGGCCCACCCAAAAAGGGTGGCCTCTACTATTCACTCGACCTCTTAAAAGAAGTCGGACACAGCGATAATACTAGCGTTACTTATCCAAATAACTAGCTACCTCTTCGAATCTCCAGTACTATCTCTATCTCTCCTAAAAGATACATACCAACAAACTCTCAAAGATAAAGGAAACAGTTATCCATCAATTAAAGATGGAACTACTCCAAAAAAAAAAGTGGTAACCAAACTCTAATATAAATACACTGACACCCCTTCAGGTATACACACGTTCTATTCTACTAAAACCTTGCTTAAAGCCCTTGCTAACTTAAGCATCGGAGTCTCTTGTAGGTACCACCCCTCATCTCCTCGCGAGAAAATCGGACGATGGCACCTCGATTTAAGAACAAGCCGGACGATGCCTCATAAGGAGTCTGGACCTCACATTCAGGCCCAAATGAATGTTTTAGGTAACCCTCGGAACATTGGCACCATTGCCGGGGACTTGTAATTCAACCCTTGATAATGAAGGATGATCAATACAAAGACGGTCACACA
The DNA here is from genome assembly GCF_000816755.2 of Arachis ipaensis. Taxonomy (NCBI): domain Eukaryota; kingdom Viridiplantae; phylum Streptophyta; class Magnoliopsida; order Fabales; family Fabaceae; genus Arachis; species Arachis ipaensis. Next base: position 84,121,318 of record NC_029792.2, on the reverse strand, counting down.
GCATCTGAATCAGAACCAGAACTCCACCGCGATGATCTCACACTACTAATATCTCCTCCTCGGGAAAGAAAGCACATCCCCCACAGAGAAGGGACTTCAAAAAACCCCAACCAAGGTGGATCCAATAAGAGATCCATCCGCTAGAGGATGAAGAACCTCCCCATCTAACGGAGATACTCGGTTTAGTCTATGAAAACCGTGGATGACTGGAGTAACTTGAGTTAGAAGCTAAACGACAATGAGAAGCAGAACAGAAACTGCGAAGGAAGGTACGACGACAAAAAGAGATGGAAGAAAAGCTTTTAAGATTGGAAGCTGACATCCGAAGAAAGAGCAATAGCGCGGATCGGGAAGAAAGCCCCTTGGGAGGTGAGGATCCGTTCGTTGAAGAAATCATGCGGGCCAAAGTACCAAGAAATTTCAAAACCCCCGACATGGATCTCTATCATGGAACGACCGACATGAGGTATCATCTTAGCAATTTCAAAAGTCAGATATACCTAGCCGATGCCTCTGATGCTACTTGTTGCAAAGCCTTCCTGACAACCCTAACAAATGCCACGATGAAGTGGTTTGATAACTTACTTCCTAGGCCGGTAACTTGTTTTGATGACTTGGCAAAGAAGTTTCTTACTAGATTCTCAATTCAGAAAGACAAGGTGAAACATGCCCCGAGCTTTCTAGGAGTTAAGAAAGAAGTCGGAGAAATATTCCAGGATTACATGAAAAGATTCAACAAAACATGCTTGGAAATACAAAGCTTACCTACTAAACAGTTATAATGGGACTAGTTAATGGCCTTAAAGAAGGGTCGTTCTCTTCGTCCATATCCAAGCGACATCTGGCTTCCTTGTATAAAGTACAAGAGCAAGCAAAGAAATATATCAACATGAGGAGAATTTGTGACTAAGAGATCCCCTCCCGAGGCCCAACCTGTCCTACCCACCTCAGAAAAAAGGAGAAAGAAGCCAAGAAAAAAGAAGAGTACAACTGAGAAAAACCTTAAAGGTACCACTCTGAGTTTCTCTTGTAGATGTATAGAGGGAGATATGTCACACCAAGAAGCTTCCACCTACTCTCCTATTCAAACACAAAAAGGAAGGAAGTCGGATGGAATACTGCCAATACCACAAGCTTTACAGACACTCTATCAATGAGTGTTATGACTTAAAGAATGTCATAGAGAAGCTAGCCAGGAAAGGTTGGCTAGACAGGTACTTAGCTGATAAGTCAGATGACTATAGGAAAAGAAAGTGAGATGAAGATGGAGGTCGACAAGAGTGTCCACCTCAAACTCCAGAACGACACATACACCTGAAAAATGGAGGATTTGTTGGAGTAGGAATTTTGAAATCATCACAAAAGAGGCATTTTAAAGAAGTGTATCAAGTCAGAAAAGATGACAGAACTCCTGATATGCCAACCATTGCGTTCTCTAAAGAAGATGCTCAGAGGGTAACACCTAGCCATGATGACCTAGTAGTGATAACAATGATCCTTGCCAACGCAAACCTCCATAGAACCCTAGTGGATCGAGAAAGTTCGGCAGATATATTGTTTAAACCCGCTTTTGGCAAACTCGGATTGGAAGAGAAGGATCTAAAGGCGTACTCAGATAACCTCTTCGAACTGGGAGACACGCCGATCCAACCTCTTGGGTTTATCTCCCTGTACACTACTTTTGGAAAGGGAACGAAGTTAAAGACGTTACGCATCGATTACATCGTGGTTGACGTCACTTCAGCATATAACGCCCTAATAGGTTGGACAACCTTAAAATAACTTACAACAGTTTTCTCCACACCTCACATGTGCATGAAGTTTCCCACTGTAGAGGAGGATGTGTGTAGATTATATATAGACCTCAACAAAGCTTGCCCTAAGGATCCATACCCTCTCGCTAGTATTGACGCTTTGGTCGACTCAGCCTCCGGTTATCGGTACCTTTCCTTTATGAGATGTATAAACCGGACCAAGAAAAGACCACTTTCATCACATCAAAGGCTAACTATTATTATGTAGTAATGCCTTTTGGATTAAGCAATGCCGAAGCAACATACCAGCGACTGATGTACAAGGTGTTTTCTCCTCACCTAGGGAAACTCATGGAAGTCTATGTGGACAACATGCTCGTCAAAACTAAAGAAAACTTAGACCTCTTGTCTGACCTATCTGAGGTATTCTCCATAATCAGAAAATATGAAATGATACTAAATCCCTCAAAATGCACCTTCACAGTAGAAGTTGGAGAGTTCCTAGGTTTCATGCTCACTCAAAGAGACATAGAAGCAAACCTAAACAAGTACTCAGCCATACTAGATGGAAGAGCCCGACTTGTCTCACGAAAGTCCAATAGCTAAATGGAAGGCTGGCGGCACTATCCAGATTTTTGGTAGGGTCAGCATTGAAGTCTCTACCCTTATCTTCAAACTTTAGAAAGGGGAAGCAATTTGAATAATTCCATGAGTACTAGTCACGGGAGAAGAGCTCATCCTCTACCTGGCAGTGGGAAGCCGAGCTATAGATTCATCCTTGGTCTGAGAAGATGACACTGGGAAACAACCTATCTACTTTGATAGCAAAGCCTTACAAGGGGCAGAGCTGAACTAACAAAAGATAGAAAAGTTCACATATGCCTATATCCTTACCTCCCGAAGGCTCTGACCTTACTTTCAAGCTCACACTATAGAGGTCTGATGAGTCCATATTTGATGATATATTTTAGCTTGAATTGGATGGATTTCATCACATAAACTCACACTTATTCACCAAAATAGCATACTTTTGTGTTTGATCCCTAAATGTGAAAACATGCATTTTTGTGCTTAAATTGAGCAATTTAATCCCACTTTTATTCCATTTGATTCCATGATATGTTTGTTGAGTGATTTCAGGTCGTAGAGACAAGAATGGATTGGTAGAAGTGGAAAAAAGTATGCAAAAAGGAAGAAAACATGAAGAAAACAGAAAAAAGTATTTCAGCTTGTGCCCATGCACACCTTCTGTGCCCACGCACATGGGTCAAAATTAGGACCTGTGCCCATGCTCAGGACAGAATGGATATCAGGACCTGTGCGTCCGCACAGGGCTGTGCCCACGCACAGGAGGAAAATCAGCAAGTGTGCCCATGCACAGACCTGTGCGTCCGCATAGGTACCAGCGTGTGCCTCTATTAAAATTGCACGTGGACTCACGTTTTGGGGGCTTTTTAGCCCATTTTTGAAGGCTTTGGAGCATATTTGAAGGGGGAAGCAACTATATATCATACCATACATTACCATACTTCATAGAAGAGTTTTTAGGAGTAGTTTTAGAGTAGTTTAGTTTAGGTTTTCTCTGGGTTTTAATTAGGATTTCAATGTAGCATTTTATACTTCAATTTTGTTCTTGGATTTTGCTATCTTATTGTAAGTATTTCTTTAATTCTCTCTTTTATGACATTACTTGTTCTACACTTTCTCATATTTTCATTTCTCTTGCCAATTTATATAGTTTTCTAATTTTGGATTTCTAGTTGTTTAAATTGATGTTTAATGGCTTTTATATATTTGTTTAAGTTACCTTTATTAATTTTGATCATTTATGATTCATAGATTTTATCAATTTCCCAATTTTGCCATGTTTTATGTTTATGCCCACTATGTGTTTGATGAAATGCTAATTTTGATTTTGGGGTAATTTCAACCCCTTGGCTTGGGGGAAATGAGTGTATGGATTACTAGAGCCATAATGTGCAACATTTAGTGATAATTCTTGGGTTGTTAATTGTTCTTGTTCCCACTAACGCTAATTTGTTACTAAGGTAATTAGCAAGCAAGCTAGGAATTGTGGGTTAAGAACACTTATGCTCATTTAACTTACTCACCGATGTGAGGGTTGACTTAGTGAGATTAATCCATCATAATTATCATAGTTGTGGTTATGGTAAGGAAGGGATTCCATAACTCATTCCAATTCAAGGTTTCATTTATGTTTTAAACTACTTTTCCATTACTTTTTAGCCTTACTTGTTTATATTACATACATAGTTTTTTTATTCCTTTATTAGTTTATTAATTACAATTTTATCTAGTTCTTTTATCTCTTTATTTGTTTGCTTCCTTATCATTGAAAACTCCCTTGCTACTCACAACTAAAATTGTGTGCATTCATTGGCATTAGTTCCTAGGGAGAAAGACCCGAGAGTCTAAATACTCTCGGTTATAATTGTGTTTTGAATTGTGACAATCTTTAGAATGATAATTTGATTGATGATCAATGGTTGGGTTTGAACTATACTTGCAACGTCAATCCTATTTTTAGTACAAAAATCCAAACCCATGCTTTTGGTCGTCGTCAAATTTTGGCGCCGTTGACGGGGAACTAGCATCATGAGTGCTATATTTTGGTTGTTGTAAATATGTCCATAGTGTGAATAGATACTTTTTGGTTGCTTGTTTTCTTTTGTTGGTAATTATCATTTTGTTTATTTTGTTAATTGATGTCTTTAGTTGTTATTTTCAATTTTCTCTATGAGTTATCACCCTCTTGGTTTGGAGTTTGGTTGTGCTTATTTTGTAGGGCTTGATAACCTCAATTTTGGATTACATCATGGGATTGGAGCATCAATTTTGGAAAGAGCCACCTCCTCTATATTACAATAAGCCATACCCTTCCCAATGCACATACCCAAGCCAAGGATATGGTGGATTTCACTGTGATTATGCACCTCCACCACCATATGCCTATGACCCATACACCAAATATAACCCTCAATCACCACATTTTCAAACACCACACCAATACCAACATCCACCTTCTTACATACCACCTCTAAATACTTGCCAACATGAGTCACCTCCTACAAATACAACCTTTCTCCCAAACTATGAATCTCAATTTTCACCCTAATGTGAAGCTTTTCCACCCTTGGCCCAAGACCAACAAGACCTTCAAGCCTTTCTCCAAGAGCAAGAAGGATTCCAAAGCACACAAGGGTAATTCATGGATACCATAGCCGAAGCGGTGAACCACTTGGTTCTACTACGCTCATCCGATCAAGGCACTCCTCTTGAAGAGATTGAAGGAGCATGATGAGCGGATAATTTATACGCTTTTTGGCATTGTTTTTAGGTAGTTTTTAGTATGTTTTAGTTATTTTTTATTATAATTTTATTATTTTTTATGAAAAAATCACATTTTTGGACTTTACTATGAGTTTGTGTGTTTTTTTGTAATGTCAGGTATTTTCTGGCTGAAATTGAGAGACCTGAACAAAGGTCTGATTCAGAGGCTGACAAAGGACTGCAGATGCTGTTGGATTCTGACCCTCCTACACTCGAAGTGGAATTTCTGGAGCTACAGAAGCCCAATTGGTACGCTCTCAATTGTGGTGGAAAGTAGACATCTTGGGCTTTCCAGCAACGGATAATAGTCCATACTTTGCTTGAGATTTGATGGCCCAAACTGGCGTTTAAATGCCAGCCAAAGACCCTTTTCTGGCGTAAAAAGCCGGAACTGGCACCAGAACTGGAGTTAAACACCCAAACTGGCATCCAAGCTGGTGTTTAACTCTAGAAAAGGCCTATGCACATGTAAAGCTCAATGCTCAGCCCAAGCACACACCAAGTGGGCCCCGGAAGTGAATTTCTGCACTATCTGCACTTAATTACTTAATTTCTGTAATCCTTAGTAACTAGTTTAGCATAAATACTAGTCTTTCCTATTGTATTCGAAGACTTTTATCATCTTATGCCATTTTTCACATTGGGAAGCTGGCCATTCTGCCATACCTAGACCTTTTTCTCTTATGTATTTTCCAACGGTGGAGTTTCTACACCTAAAAGATTAAGGCGCGGAGCTCTGCTGTTCTTCATGAATTAACGCAAGTACTATTATTTCTCTTTCAATTCACGCTTACTTCTTCTCCAAGATATACTCTCGTACTTAATTCAGTTAAGTCAGAATAAAGGGGTGACCCGTGACAATCACCCACTATCTTCGTTACTCGCTTAGCCAAGATCCGTGTGCCTGACAACCACAACCGGTCTACATGATGTTCAACGTAGTCATTGGATGACAGCCATAGTATAGTCTCTTGGGTCTCTGATCCACAGATTTGACTTGCCTCTCCTGACAATAGAGCATTCGAATCCGTGAGATTAGAACCCTCGTGGTAGAGGCTAGAACCAATTGGCAGCATTCCTGAGATCCGGAAAGTCTAAACCTTGTCTGTGGTATTCCGAGTAGGATCTGGGACGGGATTACTGTGACGAGCTTCAAACTCACGAATGTTGGGCGTAGTGCCAGTGTGCAAAAGGATAGAGAGATCCTATTCTGACACAAGTGAGAACCGACAGATAATTAGCCATGCAGTAGCTGTGCCTGGTATTTTTCATCCGAGACGAGAGATCCGACAGTTGATTAGCCGTACAGAAATCGTACCTGGACTATTTTCACTGAGAGGACAGATGGTAGCCATTGACAACGGTGATCCACTAACATACAGGTTGCCATGGAAGGGAGCACGCATGATTGGATGAAAATAATAGGAAAGCAGAGGTTCAGAAGCAATAAAGCATCTCCAAACGCTTATCTGAAATTCCCACCAATGAATTACATAAGTATCTTTATTTTATTTTATGTTTTATTTATCTTTTAATTATCAAAACATCATAACCATTTGAACCGCCTGACTAAGATTTACAGGATGACCATAGCTTGCTTTAAGCCGGCAATCTCCGTGGGATCGACCATTACTTGCGTAAGGTTTTATTATTTGGACGACCCAGTGCACTTGCTGGTTAGTTATACCGGAGTTGCAAACGTGTGATTACAATTCCGTGCACCAAGTTTTTGGCACCGTTGCTGGGGATTGTTCGAGTTTGGATAACTGACGGTTCATCTTGTTGCTTAGATTAGGTAACCTTCTTTCTTGTTTCAACCTTTATTTTCTTTTCAAAAAGTTTATAAAAATATTTCAAAAAAAAAGTTTTCGAAAAAAATGTTCTTAAAAAATTTTAATAATGAATTCCACCTTAGAGCTCCATGATGATATGTTGAAGCTTGGCTGGCTATTAAGCCTTGTCTAATTCCTTTGGACTGAAGCTTCCACTTATCATTGCAGCTATTGGAGGAGCCTTTGGATTCTCATTTATAATACTGTGCTAAAGCTTGGCTGGCCATTTGGCCATGTCTAATTCTTTTGGACCGAAGCTTTAGACTAACATTGCATGAATCCTGGAATTCTTATTAAAATTTTTGAATTTCTTTATTTTCTTTTTCTAAAATAATTTCGAAAAAAAACAAAAAAATTTAATAAAATCATAAAACCAAAAAAACTTTTTATGTTTCTTGTTTGAGTCTTGTGTCAAATTTTAAGTTTGGTGTTAATTGCATATTTTTAATTTTTCTTAAATTTTTGAAAATTCATCATGTGTTCTTTCTTGGTCTTCACGTTGTTCTTGATGATTTTCTTTGTTTAATATTGTGATTTTCTTGTTTTGTGTTTTTTTGTTGTTTTTCATATGCATTTTCGAGTTCATAGTGTCTAAACATTAAAAATTTCTAAGTTTGGTGTCTTACATATCTTTCTTTTCTTAAAAATTTTTAAAAATATGTTCTTGATGTTCATCATGGTCTTCAAAGTATTCTTGGTGTTCATCTTGATATTCAAAGTATTCTTGCATGCATTATTTGTTTTGATCTTAAATTTTTATGTTTTGTTTCATTTTGTTGTTTTCTCTCTCCTCATTAAAAATTCAAAGGTAAAAAAAATATCTTCTCCGTATTCTTCTCATAATTTTTGAAATTTTGAGTTGACTTGGTCAAAAATTTTTAAAATTTAGTTGTTTCTTGTTAGTCAAGTCAAATTTTCAATTTAAAAACTTTATCTTTTCAAATCTTTTTCAAAATCAATTCTTTTTCATTTTTTTATGATTTTCGAATTTCATTCTTAAAATTTTTCAAAATCTTTTTTATTTTTCTTTTAATGTTTTCAAAAATTTTAAAACTAATTTTTCAAAATCTTTTTCTTAATTTTATTTCATATTTTCGAAAATCCTTGCTAACAATTAATGTTTTGATTCAAAAATTTCAAGTTTGTTACTTTCTTGTTAAGAAAGGTTCAATCTTTAAATTCTAGAATCATATCTTTTAGTTTCTTGTTAGTCAAGCTGTAACATCCCTTCCAGCAAAATACCTTGCTTAAGTCAGCGTATTTCTACTAGAAAGAACATTACGTAACCTTTTCTAGTATTAACTACTTAATTATCGAGCCTTTGTATTGAGATCGCATTTCAGTTTTAAGAAAATGCCAGAAAATTCTGTTTTTATTTATTAAGGACATGTATCAAGGATAAATATTGCAAATAATAATAACAATCACATAAGTATTATTAATAATAATTCTTATACATAAGAAGTCATATAAACCCAAATACAACACCTACCCCTCTGTTAAAATAAAAGCTCAAAGGACAAGAGCGAGGGGACTCTATGAAAGCAATTAAAACCATAAAGAAAGCCTACTAATCGCTTGCAGCTTCATATTGCATCTTCAAACCTGTGTCACTGAAAGGGTGAAAAATTTGGGGGTGAGAACCAAACCACATGTTCTCAGTAGAGGTCGAGAATGCTGCAAAAGTATAGAATAAAGCGCAAATAGTTAATTTCATTCAGAGACATCTAAAAGAAAATTAACCTTCTTTAAAAGCATTAGTTAATTATTCAAAATCCTAGACCCACATTTTCTTTATAAAACTCTTAAAAGTTTTCCTAGACTGTATGAATGACCAACCTGTTCCAAGCATACGTTCATTAAGTCTATGCTGAACCAGTTTGATTTTTCATACTTTACTAGACCATAACGTAAAAGAAGTTACCTACGCGGTATAAATGATCATCCTGCTCCAAGCATAGGTTCATTAAGTCTATGCTAAACCAGTCAGATACTTTATACAAAACTAGACCTCAAACGTACCAGTCACGGCCTCAGGCCCAAACAACTCAATCAACATCCAATCACCACAATCCAAACAATCAGTTACAAACACAGGTAATGAGGTTCAAACACAATTAAGAGCAATTACATCAAGTATATCAATTAGCAATTAAACAGAATTATTCACTTAGGCAAACCAATTATAATATACACACCCAAACAATGTCACGTAGATGCATATGATGAATGTCTAGTCCTAGTGCAGGCCATGAGCTCATGTGTCGGTTAGCAACTGCATTCCCGACATTTATACGGTCACAAGTTCACGATTTACCGAATACGATTTTCTATTCAAATAAATGTGCATATAATTATTAGCAGCTCTATTGAGATAGCCTCTGCTTTCTACTCGCAGGAAATATACTCTTGAGAACGGAAAATTACTCTTGGGTTGTCTCAGGGCAACAGATAAATAAACAAACATCTCTTGGGTTGCATTAAGCAACAAATATATATATATATATATATATAATATCTCTTGGGTTGTATTTAAGCAACAAATAAGCAAACAATATCTCTTAGGTTGCCTCAAGCAACAAACAAACATCTCTTGGGTTGCTTCAAACAACAAACAAATAAACAAATATCTCTTGGGTTGCCTCAAGCAACAGATAATCATACAGTAAGTACTTTACTCTTTCCTTTTTCTTTCATAATTGCAAATACGCAAGCGGGACAAGACCCACGCCCTTGCCAACAATCTCGTATACCAAATAATATTTTCTTAAAAGAATCATTGAAGTTATTATCATTAAATAAACCTTAAATATTGATTTTGATTAAGTCCTTATACTTTTATAAAAATTTCGACATAATCTCCTTTAAAAATACGACTTAGCCACCCTTACGGGTTCCTTCTTTCTCAACATTTCATCAGCCTCTTTCAGCAATTGCCACAACAATATATTCTCAAAAACATTTGATAATAGAATAGAAAATCTATTTCTTAAATTCCATATCCAAAATAATTACCGACACAACTTGGCAGCCTGATTTCCATTTTGTTTTTAAAATATCCAATGAAATCGGAATCACGCAAACTTTATATCCATGTGACCGTCTCGGATTAAGCTTTCTATTTAACCAAAAATCACAATTTTTCGCTGACTCTAGCTTCGGGAATATAAGCAAAACCGTGACTACTTTGCAATGTTTTAAAACCAGAAGACAGCAGCAGCATACAACATTCAAAATTTCATATAAAATCCAAATTAAATCCAACTACCTTCAAAATTAATGTGGTTAAACATAACTCATCCAAATTTCTTTCTCAATTCGTTCCAGGGTCATTCCATTTTTAATGAAGAAGTAACGTAGCTTTGAAGTTAGATAATTCTCTGCAGAATTCTGTTTTACAAATCATTGAACACAACCTCTTTCTAGTCCCATAACTCACTTATTAAAACATGGAAAACCCTGAAATTTAAATCACATATGCTAAACATACTTAATTTCACCTCCAATTGGTTGCATCTCAATGTCTATCAAGGATCAAAAGTTATAAACTCCCAAAGTTACTAATTTAGGAAAACAGAATCTGGCATTTTCTGCATAATGCATCATCTTTTAAAAATTCATATCTTTAAAACTACAAGTCCAATTGTTCCGAAATTTTACGGTATTAAAATAATAGAAATAAAGTTTTATTTAAAATTGGTTCCATTTCAAAATTCAAACTGAAAAATTTCCAATAGAAGAAGTGTAATACCCTAACTAACAAAGCTCACGCTTCCGGCTACGCAACTCTGATAGCTCGGACATTACGACGATACTTATAATATTTAATACTAAAAAATGAGCCTGTTCAATAACGCTCCCAAAATACTTTCGTTCGATAACATACATCCATACATACCATACAACTTACAAAATCTCATAAAGGATACATCCATATATATACATAGATCTATATATCATATTACAAGCATTAACCAATACAATTCCTATCCCTCTTACAAAATGTATCAAGATAAAGGCGAGGGAACAAAAATATACTAAAGCAATACAGAGCATCTCAACAACAACTAAATGAACTCTTCATAACTTCTACGCCATATCCTAAAAGGGGAAAAATGTAGGGGGGTGAGAACATCATCCTCGAAAGGGTTCTCAGTAGAGGGTTTTTGGGAATTACTGTAATAGGATATGTGAAGATAAACCGTACCAGTGATTAATAACCATCTTATGCCTCCTTTTCAAAAATAACGGTTTACAGTAAAAGTAAAGTCTGAAAATCTTTTCTGAAAGAAGAACCGTTCAATTCTCAAAAACTCAAAAGCCTTTCAAAATGGTTTATCTATGCTGAACCAAAACAGCCTTTCATATTTTATTCCAAACCAAAAACACAAAACCGAAATCAACCATCGGTTCATCTCATTTCAACCATGGCCCTAGGCCCAAACAATCCAACCATCAACCAATCACCACAGTCCAACAGAGTCCCAGTAGCAAACACAAATAGGAAGATGCAAGCACAAACAAACAATTATTGCAAGTAGGACAATTAGCAATTAGTCACATAGGCAAACCAAGTATAATATGCACACCCAAAAAATGTCACATAGATGCATATGATGCATGCCTGTCCCTAGTGACTGATGATATCATCTGTCGGTTATAAAGCCAACCCGACAAGTCCTGGTAGCTAACCATTGGACTGTCCCTCTGTCGCGCATCCCCAACTCGAGTTATACTCATCATAAACTTGATCATAATCATGATCCATATCCATCACCCTCACTGGTGAATATTTATGGGGGCGAGCTCATTCGGGCCTTTCACAGTGCCCGGCCACACTTACGACATAGGGTCACAAGAGCTTCGAGTCTCAACCTGGAGCACGTGGTGGCTAGCCACTGCTTCCTCCCAGGGAAACCCTCATCTCCGATGGTGGAAGTGCAAACATTCATAATTATCAATATCTCAGCATATATGCATTCATTCTCAGCCATGGATCAACATCCATCTCAGCCATCTGGCTCACGGTTCAATCCAGAACCAGCCAATATTCATAATCATACACAGCCATTCCGGCTCTCAACAAAACAACACTTCCACATTCAAAATCATCAAATTCATGAAATCGGCATTTAAGCCATAAATCATTTTCTCAATTCATTTCACTTTGAAATCAAGTTTCAACTCTTTAAAGATCTCATTTCTCAAATTATCTCAGGCTCATAAGCCACTTTTACTCAAGGAAAATTCCCCTTTTTAAAACAAGCCACTCTCGGCTTCCTCTTTCCAAAACTTTCAAAACCATGGAAAGTTAAAGATTCCTTTTGAAACATTCAAAATCACCCATCCAACAATGGGATTTTTGTAACAAAAGTTTCTCGGCAGAGTCCCAAGTCCTTAGGGGAGAATAGCAAAACTCATTTCGCCAAATTCATTTAAAATCATTAAGACCTTGGCTTTCCGATTTGAGTAATAAAATAAGATCTAAGCCAAACCGAGTCATGTAATCATTTACTTCCTTCAAAGCCGTTTCCTTTACTTAGGCAAAACCAGCTTCAACCCCCATGACAAATTCTAAAGCGTTTCAACTGTTCAAAATTGTTTGTCTTGCAAAAGTTCAGGATTCAAAGAGTACTTAAAACCTTTCTCAAAACATTTCAAAATGGAACTTGTCAATAGACATTTAGGTTCTTTCAAAGTCATTGAAACTCCTCTAATTGAAACCCTCGAGTCAAATTCAAAGGCATTACCCTTGTCACATTTAAAACATCTTTAAAACATAAGTTTCACCTAATTAACTTTCTCCTGAAAGAGATACAATGCCTTTCTTACGAAGTAAGACTAAATCATAATTTCCTCTTTAATAATTCATTTCAAAAGCATTAACCATCCTTTTCTTGATAATTCAAATAAAATAGTAGAAGTCTTTAACTCATCATTTTTCCAAACAATATTTTAATAAAGACTCGGATTTTATAGAAATTCCGGCAGCATCTCCCCTAAAACTTGGACTTTGCAACCCGGTTCGGGTCCCAACAAAACCATTCCACAATCCTTTTCCAACAGCCCAAATTCCAAAATCAGTTCAAGGCAAGCCAAATCCAACAGTCATCTCAATTCCATATTTCAAGGAAACCGTTTCAAAAATCAAATCGTTATCAGCCGAATAAACTCATTTCCAAAGCTTTAAAGAAACGGTTCAATAACAATCATTTATCAAAAACCAGATCATTTAAAGCAAGCCAAGCTGAATTCAAGAGTGTATTCTATTTTTCACATCATCAAAATAATTGACTCAATTCAAACCAATCCTCAACGGATTAAACTCAGATTTCAAATCTTCTAAAGAATCAACTTCAAAACATTACATTTCACAAAGCCGCACAACAATTCAACCACACCAACATCCATAATCTCTCGAGTCAATCAAATAACACATAAGGCAGATACAATCACCAAATACACAATATCTCATATCAGTATCCGTATGTAATAATTCCAACAATAAACTATAGTTTTCGGAAAGCGCCCCTACCTAAACGCAAAACCATAGCCCAAAGGCGTCACAGAGTCCTTTCCGCCTCTACACAAATTGGCGGCAACCAACAACCCGGCTCCACTTGTTTTCTCAACAGTCTCAGCAACTCTAATCGCAACATACAACAACCGAAACTCAATCTTATAGCGATTAATGCCACAAACCTTAGTGTGAGATTACAGAACAGTAACGAAAAGGCTTTCAAATCGAAACGCATACCGAACCGAAGAAGGAACGGCTGAACCGAAACAGCGGCGGTCTTCAAACCGGTTTGGCGACAGCCCGACAGCTACCTCAAGCAGCAGCGGTGACCTGAACCATGTGCAGTGACAATGAGGTTCCCAGAAACTCAACGGAAAGGAGAACCAACTTAAAGTCCTTACCGATAGAATTTTCCGGCGACGGCAAAAGTAGCCAAAGGCTCCAGCGGTGCTCCCAGAAGTCGTAGAACCACTCCCGGCGATCAGAAACACAGAGACGCAGCTCCCTTTTTCCGGCAGCGACACCTACGGCGGTCGAAACCCCTTTCTGATGGTGGCAACTCCAGCAGAGGCAGCGCCGGCGACACAAACAGCGGCTGGACGCGGTGGTTGGACTCCCAGCTCAGCCTTAGATCTCTCTCGCCTGCTCTGCTCCCGAACTCTCTCTTTCTGGCTCTGCCATACATGACAGCGGCTGACCCTGTGGCGAGGATGACGGCAGCTTCCAGACACGGCGTCTTCTCTCCTCCGGCCATGGCTCGCATCTCTTCCCTCTCCGAATCACGATTTGAACGGCGGCGGCAAGGAGGATTCGACGGCGAAATACTGGCGAAGTCGGCGGCGCTGTGTCTCCCCCTCACCCGCGAGCTTGACGTTGGCTCCATGGTGGACTAGCGGCGGCACGGGCAACAGTGCGGCTTATAGGTGACAGCGACGTGGTGAGTTCCCCTTCTCCTCTCAGTGACACGGCGCGACTCATGGCTCCGTGGACGGGACGACCCTGGCGGAGCGGATTGGTAGCAGCGGCAGCAACGTGGCCTCCTTTCCCCTTTCTTTTCCGGTCTCCTCTACTCCCCCTCAGATCTCTCTTTCTCTTTGTTTCTTTCTTTCTTGGAGAACAAAGGAAATTGCGTGTGTTGTTGTTGTTGTTGTTGCTACGCAGCAAAGGCAGTGAGGAAAGGGGTTGGACTGCGCAGCGTGGAGGGAGGATGGAAGGGAATGGGTTTAGCAAAATTAGGGTTAGGGGCATTATAGTAATTTCAAACGAATTTGGGGAAAATATAGTAATTGAAACTCAATTTAAATCCAGCACTAATTATATATAGAAAAATACTATTTGCTCATCAATTTTACAATTTATTTTCAATAAAATGCCCATATCAAATAATTAGAAGTAATATACTTAATTTCTTCATTTTCCAAAATAGCAGTAATAATATTTAAAATATTACTTATCTAATCTAAATCATATAAAATCCTTATTATCTCATAACTATCAACCTTATACTTTAAATATAGAAAATAATCCAATAATTATAAAATTGGATAATAATCATAACTTATCTCAAGTTCAATAAATCAAAACTTGCGTTAATTACCTTTAATAAAATAATCTCTGAAATTAAGGCTATAAATAACTATATGATTTGAGACTTGATCATAATAAGACTTTTCAAAAGTTCTGGGTCTTACATTCTACCCACCTTATAAAAATTTTTGCCCTCAAAAATTGATACAAAATGAAAGAAATTCCATAACAGTTCATCCTTGAACACATTTAAGGAAGAAGCAAAAATATCTCAAAATATAATCATATATACGATTTTCAAATACTTTGATTGTCATAAGCATAAGGATGTAAAGGTAGGAGTGTGATTGCAAAGCAAACATTACAAGGTAGGCTCAATGCAAAATATAACATGGGTCAATCATGTGATAGAAGGGCAAAGCATCAAAGGCTATAAAACAGGATGGGGTTAAAACGACGTGCTCAACATTCGCACTCTAATCTCACATCAACCTCAATGCTTCAACTTTCCAACTCCATCAAGCACTTTACAATCCCCATACTCGATCACAAGCCTGACAACCGCAAACCCGTTCGCAAGGAACAAAACACCCATAACTTATAACGTCGCACACTACCGCTTCAACTTCCATATACACATATCACGTCTTAAAGAACTAACGCATCGCACTACTACGTCTACAAGTCGTATGTGATATCAAAACAATTCTCGAGTCTACTCAGAAGGATACCAGATTCGGAAAGGAAAGATATATGTCAAGAATAATAATCATAGATTTAGGGGAATGTATCCAATTTCCAGATAAACAAAGACGTTCAAGCAAGGAAGTTTGCTAGAAATAAATTGATTGACAACTTCAAAGATAACCCTTTGATCAAAGAAGTTCAATAGGATCAATAAGAAGAAAACCAGCGCATCAGTTTGAAACAAACTCAAGCCGAATCGAAGAAGTATAAGGTTTATGATGAGATATTTTGGTGAGAAACGAATCTCTCCCAAAACACCCAAAACTAACCGGCAAGTGTACCGGGTCGTATCAAGTAATAAAAACTCACGGGAGTGAGGTCGATCCCACAGGGATTGAAGGATTGAGCAATTTTAGTTTAGTGGTTGATTTAGTCAAGCGAATCAAGTGTTGGTTGGGTGATTTGTGATTTGCAGAAAGCAAATTGCATGAAATTAAAGAGAGCGGGAAAGTAAATTGCTGAAACTTAAAGAACAAGAAATTAAATGGCAGAAACTTAAAGTGCAAGAAATGTAAATTGCAGAAACTTAAAGTGCAAGAAATGTAAATTGCAGAAACTTAAAGTGCAAGAAATGTAAATTGCTTGAAATGTAAAGGGGATTGGGATGTGGATTTGCAGAAATTAAACAAGGAAAAACTAAATTGCATCAAACAGAAGAGGGAAAGGGAATTGGGATTGAACCGGATCTTGAAGCAGTAAAGTAAATGAACAAAAAAAGCAATAAACAGGGAATTGAAATGAGAAATTCAGATCTCAGGACCCAGAGACTAGAAAACCAAGTCTAGATCTCAATGCCTTCCTAGATCCAACAAGATGATTGCAAGGGAATTGTAAATTGCAAAGAACAGAGATGAAGAACAATGAACCGGAAATGAAATTCAATTAACAGTAAAGAAAGCAGAGAGATCCAAGATTGAGATTGAAACAGAATTTCTTCAATTCTCCAATCTAAAATCCAAGACAAAAGTAAAATGAAATTGAAAGTAAAAGGAAACAAAGAAATTCAAGTTCACTCAGTAACAAAAGCTTCCCAAAAACTATTATCAAAATTCTAAAAGGAAAGCTCCTAAGGAAAACTCTCCCAGGAAAGCTATTATGAAAATTCTAAAAGGAAAGCTCCTAAGGAAAACTCTCCCAGGAAAGCTATTATGAAAATTCTAAAAGGAAAGCTCCCCGAATAACTTGAATTCTATCCTATTTATACACTTTCCAAAATGATCTTCAAGCCTTGAGTTGGGCCTTTGTTCTTGGTGGAATTGGGTTGAAAGAGGCCTTGGTTGATTGCTCTTTGAAGATTGAAGAAGAACCGAAGTGAACCAATTGAACCGGAAATGAAGTTAGCCAAAGTTGGTCTCAACGTTAGGGTCAAAGTTAGGGGTCTAACTTTGACCCTAACGTTGGCCTTCCTTATATGCTAGTGGTGCCAACGTTAGCCTCCAAGTTAGGGGGCTAACGTTGGCTCAAACGTGGGAGCCCAGGGAGTACTTCATGCCCAACATTAGCCTCCAAGTTAGGGGGCTAACGTTGGGGCTAACTTCATGCCTCCAAGTTCACTTTCACTTATCCCTTTCTTCACTTCT
>NC_029792.2:83952684-84103348 GCF_000816755.2 Arachis ipaensis | reverse complement strand
GTAGCTCAAGAAAGTGCATAATTCTAATG
This sequence comes from Arachis ipaensis, assembly GCF_000816755.2. NCBI lineage: Eukaryota > Viridiplantae > Streptophyta > Magnoliopsida > Fabales > Fabaceae > Arachis > Arachis ipaensis. The sequence goes on along the minus strand of NC_029792.2, from coordinate 84,103,319 downwards.
AAAACTAAAGAAAAAGACTAGCTAAAATGGGCTAGGATGACTTGTCATCAGTTTACAGAAGAGAATATTTCAAACCCAAGACAAAGCTCACAGAACTCGAGCACGATTAAAAGCACTTCCGAATACATTGTTCATAAAGGACCCGAAACTTGCGGAAAAACCACTTCGCAGTCTAAAAGAAAAGTTGAGCAACAAACATTCTTCAAGAGAGCAGTAAAAGAATAAACGTGGCTTCACTTCAATACGATTTCATGTTGAAATAGATCATGTAGAGTTTTAAGAACAAGATGCACACCGGCTTGGCTAAGAGCTAAAATATTTTCATCAAATATTTTTGAAATTAGTTAAGTGCACAATCTTAACCAAAAGTAATTCACAAAACTCAGGAGAGAAATCAAATGCTTGTTCAGAAACTCCCAAAGTCCATATTCAAACAAGCGTGTATGAAAGTCTTAGCAAGGACGAAAGAGAAAGTTAAACTCTACTTGGAAGAGAAAATCCGAGGTAAAAGTTTGCGTGTAAATTGGTAAAGGAAACAAGTGGTGCGTTACAAACGAACCGATTTCCATTAAACAAGAAAACTTTTCAAAACCTCATTTAAAATAGCGCAAGTCAACTTTAAAACAATTTCGTCAAAAATTGAACAATGATTTCGATTATAACCAAGCAACTGAAAAATAAGTTCGATTTGGAACTTCTTCAAAGAGAGTTCAATCTGCTTTATAAAAATCAAAACAAGACTCCAAAAGTATACTTGAAATCACCATCTCACAACGATAATCAAGAAGATTAGGATGTACTTGAAAAGGAGTCAAGCCATACAAGAAAAGATCTTAAATTAAAGTAGTTTAAACAAGATCCACTAGTCGTGAGACATCCAACAAGCCTCCAATTGATCCAAAAGAAAGTCATAGGAAAAGACAACTCAATCATTAGTAATTTCTCAAGGATAAATCTTTGACTAGAAACTCTTGTAGAGATAATGAAAGATTAAACGAAGCACTAATTTGAAACGAATCAAACTGACTCATATAAGAATGAGATTCACCAGAGAAGAAAAACCAAGATCAATGGTAATGTTCACAAGGTGTAAAAGATTAGTTAAAAATAAAATCACGTATGACATTCATCGAGGTGAAAAGCTTAAGAAGGAACGAGTCCATTCATAAGAATAAAGCTGTGAGTCCAACATTTTCAAAAGAACAACAATGGCATAAACCATGTAGTATGCTAAATCAAACTCAAATCAAAATGAATTAAGTAGAGTTTATCAAACGAAACTCAACCGGGATAAAAGCAAGAAATCCCCTTTCTTTCCAGAATTTTGAAAAATACTCAAAATACATAATTAATTGAAAATGCACATTAGAACTATAGTAAAATTACTAGAAAGTCAATTTACTTTTAAAGTAAGTGCAATTCCGTAAACCAGTAAAAGTACAGGCGAGGTACTAGAAAGAAATAGTTGTTAAACTGTATAAGTAATCTCAAAGTTTCATATATAGAAAAGTATATATCTAATCAACCGCAATTTATAAAATCTCAAAATTGGCTGTGATTACTGTCAAGTAAGAGAAAAACTGAATCAACAATTTCTCAAAGAATGGACTCAGAACCCGGAGTTAAAAGACACAGCGCGTTAAGACAAGTTCAAAACTATATCAAAGAATACCTGAATCAAGAGGAACTCAAACAGAGGAAGATAGATGCAACAAGGATCTTAAACCAGCATATGCACTTAAGGTCAAACAAGGATGTATATCGATAGAGGAATAGAGTTGAAAAATCAAACTACTTTTCAAAAGGACTAACAAACAAAAACTTCAAGTTAGGACATGAAGGAACAGGTCGACTCGAACAGAATTCAAGACACACAACTGAATAGCCTCGAGAAATAATTTCCAATGTTCCCAAAACCCGCGATTCGCTTTACTCAAAACTCGTATATCATCTATGATAACTCATTAGTACTCTCATATACATAATTCACTAGTATTAAGCCGGCCAAACTTAATACCAAGAATTATGCAATGCAAGACTAACAGCATTAATCAATAGACCGTCATATGCATAAAGCTCTAATTCTCGTCATTCGACAAGACCTAATACATGACAAACGCTCAGAGTATGCAACTGAAGCATAGTCGGTCCATTCCTCAGGCTCTACAGGAAGGACTGCTCTGATACCATAATGTAACACCCTAACTAACAAAGCTCACGCTTCCGGCTGCGCAACTCTGATAGCTCGGACATTACGAGGACACTTATAATATTTAATACTAAAATATGAGCCTGTTCAAAACTTTAGACCGCAATACCACTCCCAAAATACTTTCATTCGATAACATACATCCATAGATACCATACAACTTACAAAATCTCATAAAGGATACATCCATATATATACATAGATATATATATCATATTACAAGCATTAACCAATACAATTCCTATCCCTCTTACAGAATGTATCAAGATAAAGGCGAGGGAACAAAAATATACTAAAGCAATACAGAGCATATCAACAACAACTAAATGAACTCTTCATAACTTCTGCGCCATATCCTGAAAGGGAAAAAATGTAGGGGGTGAGAACATCATCCTCGAAAGGGTTCTCAGTAGAGGGTTTTTGGGAATTACTGTAATAGGATACGTGAAGATAAACCGTACCAGTGATTAATAACCGTCTTATACCTCCTTTTCAAAAACAACGGTTTACAGTAAAAGTAAAGTCTGAAAATCTTTTCTGAAAGAAGAACCGTTCAATTCTCAAAAACTCAAAAGCCTTTCAAAACGGTTTATTTATGCTGAACCAAAACAGCCTTTCATATTTTATTCCAAACCAAAAACACAAAACCGAAATCAACCATCAGTTCATCTATATTTTATTCCGAACTAGAAACACAAAACCGAAATCAACCATCGGTTCATCTCATTTCAACCACAGCTCTAGGCCCAAACAATCCAACCATCAACCAATCACCACAGTCCAACAGAGTCCCAGTAGCAAACACAAATAGGAAGATGCAAGCACAAACAAACATTTATTGCAAGTAGGACAATTAGCAATTATTCACATAGGTTAATAATTCATTTCAAAAGCATTAACCATCCTTTTCTTGATAATTCAAATAAAATAGTAGAAGTCTTTAACTCATCATTTTTCCAAACAATATTTTAATAAAGACTCGGATTTTATAGAAATTCCGGCAGCATCTCCCCTAAAACTTGGACTTTGCTACCCGGTTCGGGTCCCAACAAAACCATTTCACAATCCTTTTCGAACAGCCCAAATTCCAAAATCAGTTCAAGGCAAGCCAAATCCAACAGTCATCTCAATTCCATATTTCAAGAAAACTGTTTCAAACATCAAATCGTTATCAGTCGAATAAACTCATTTCCAAAGCTTTAAAGAAACGGTTCAGTAACAATCATTTATCAAAAACCAGATCATTTAAAGCAAGCCAAGCTGAATTCAAGAGTGTATTCTATTTTTCACATCATCAAAATAATTGACTCAATTCAAACCAATCCTCAACGGATTAAACTCAGATTTTAAATCTTTTAAAGAATCAACTTCAAAACATTACATTTCACAAAGCCGCACAACAATTCAACCAAACCAACATCCATAATCACTCGAGTCAATCAAATAACACATAAGGCAGATACAATCACCAAATACACAATATCTCATATCAGTATCTGTATGTAATAATTCCAACAATAAGCTATAGTTTTCGGAAAGCGCCCCTACCTCAACGCAAAACCATAGCCCAAACGCATCACAGAGTCCTTTCCGCCTCAACCCGAATTGGCGGCAACCAACAACCCGGCTCCACTTGTTTTCTCAACAGTCTTAGCAACTCTAATCGCAACATACAACACCCGAAACTCAATCTTATAGCGATTAATGCCACAAACCTCGGCGTGAGATTACAGAACAGTAACGAAAAGGCTTTCAAATCGAAACGCTTACCGAACCGAAGAAGAAACGGCTGAACCGAAACAGCGGCGGTCTTCGAACCGGTTTGGCAACAGCCCGAGAGCTACCTCAAGCAGTAGCAGTGACCTGAACCATGTGCAGTGACAATGAGGTTCCCAGAAACTCAACGGAAAGGAGAACCAACTTAAAGTCCTTACCGATAGAATTTTTCGGCGATGGCAAAAGTAGCCAAAGGCTCCAGCGGTGCTCCCGGAAGTCACAGAACCATTCCCAGCGGTCAGAAACACAGAGACGCAGCTCCCTTTTTCCGGCAGTGACACTTGCGGCGGTCGAAACCCCTTTCTGATGGTGGCAACTCCAGCGGAGGCAGCGCCGGCGACACAAACGGCGGCTGGACGCGGTGGTTGGACTCCCAGCTTAGTCGTAGATCTCTCTCGCCTGCTCTACTCCTGAACTCTCTCTTTCTGGCTCTGCCATACATGACAGCGGCTGACCCTGTGGCGAGGATGACGGCGGCTTCCAGACACGGCGTCTTCTCTCCTCCGGCCATGGCTCGCATCTCTTCCCTCTCCGAATCATGATTTGAACGGCGGCGGCAAGGAGGATTCGACGGTGAAATACTGGCGAAGTCGGCGGCGCTGTGTCTCCCCCTCACCCGCGAGCTCGACGTTGGCTCCATGGTGGACTAGCGGCGGCACGGGCAACAGTGCGACTTATAGGTGACAGCGACGCGGTGAGTTCCCCTTCTCCTCTCAGTGACACGGCGCGACTCATGGCTCCATGGACGGGACGACCCTGGCGGCGCGGATTGGTAGCAGCGGCAGCAACGTGGCCTCCTTCCCCCTTTCTTTTCCGGTCTCCTCTACTTCCCCTCAGATCTCTCTTTCTCTTTGTTTCTTTCTTTCTTAGAGAACAAAGGAAACTGCGTGTGTTGTTGTTGTTGCTGCTGCGCAGCAAAGGCAGTGAGGAAAGGGGTTGGGCTACGCAGCGTGGAGGGAGGATGGAAGGGAATGGGTTTAGCAAAATTAGGGTTAGGGGCTTTATAGTAATTTCAAATGAAATTGGGGAAAATATAATAATTGAAACTCAATTTAAATCCAACACTAATTATATATAAAAAAATACTATTTGCTCATCAATTTTACAATTTATTTTCAATAAAATGCCCATATCAAATAATTAGAAGTAATATAATTAATTTCTTCATTTTCCAAAATAGCAGTAATAATATTTAAAATATTACTTATCTAATCTAAATCATATAAAATCCTTATTATCTCATAACTATCAACCTTATACTTTAAATATAGAAAATAATCCAATAATTATAAAATTGGATAATAATCATAACTTATCTCAAGTTCAATAAAATAATCTCTGAAAATAAGGCTATAAATAACTATATGATTTGAGACTTGATCATAATAAGACTTTTCAAAAGTTCTGGGTCTTACAAGAAACAAGTTGCTGCTGTGTTAAACGTTCTGCAGAAAAAACCAGATTTGACATCCATAATTCAAAAATTTACCATAAATCATAAACTTGATGAAAAAGTCTCAAATTCACCACTCCAACTCCCTATATTCCCAAGCTTAATCCAGACTTAGTCCCACGCAAATTCGATCATCATAGAATTAGTTATAGATTTTTAAAGTATATAATTTCATTTAAAATAGTGCAGAAAATCAGATCCACGATTTAACTTTGAAAAATCATAACTAATGTTCCAGTTAATACGAAACCTTCAAAATTGAATCTCAACAATCACACTTAATATAATTTACTTAACATGTAAATTCTCATCATTTCAGTCACTATAGAGCCACTGATTCACTTTCAAAGTTGCCGTTTAATTTCAAGAGAACCTGATTTTCAGCAAACCATTTTGTATTCAAAATCCAACCCTTCAATACCCCTCAAAACCAATTCCAAATCAACCACCAACCAAGTTTATTAACATTACAATATACCAAATAACAGCTCAATGGCAACAAATCCAACATAACCCATTAAAATTCAGAAATTCTCAACAATTAGTCATCAAACAATTCCCATTCCACATAATCAATCAATATCACTAACCAACAATTCCAAATCACAATCTCAACCATTCCAATCACAATTTCAACCACAATTCAATATTCACATAATCAATCAATTACTCACAGCTATTAAATCTATTTGCAGTTATTCAATAAACCTTGTAGGCATTCTTAAATTGAAATCGTTTTAAACCCCCTACCTCGATGTTGCAATCGCATACTTTAACGTAACAACTCTCTTCTCTTTTAGTTTCAGGGTAGTAGCGGTAACTCTTACGCAACCGGAACAGCAACAATATTAGCCTTCGCAGCACTGACCATGATTGCAGTAAAATAGAGGATTCAAATTGGAGAGGAATCAAAAGCAATTTCAGCTCTAGGGATTCAAGACAAAGCAAGAACTAAAATAGAATTAAAACCAGAACATGGCAACCACAGCAGTGACAAAACAAAACGTATAACTGGATCAACCCTAAGGAGAAGATAAGACCAGTACCCAGATAACAAAATCAGAATCAGTAATGGCTTCAACTGTCCCATGGCAGCACCAGCTTCAATACTCGACCTAATTGTAGCAGGAAATAGGAGCCAAAAAGGGGCTGAGCAACAAAGATATAGGCAACCATGATTAAAACAAGCACATGGAAGAGAAACACGGTATAATCAGAGTAAGGGTGAGAGTGTTACGGTTTCAAAAATGGGGAAATTGGAATCAGAACAAGGAGAAGGATCCTAGCTTAATTGAGAGTTGGTGGCGGTAGCTTGCTTTCTCTAATGACAAGCTCCATCCACGGCAGCTCCAAAAAAAATCAAAAGGACAGGGATTAGAAGCAGGAACCGCCGTTCTTGTAGCAGCTCCAAATCAACAACAACCGTATTACCCTCCCCGTCAGTCTCTCTTCTCCGTTATTCTTTCTCTTCTCCTCTGCCCTAACCGACGTTGACAGTGGTGAGGAGAGCTTCAACAGCGGCGGCTAGAAGTGCGACAGCCTCCCTCCCTCTTCTATTCGATAGCAACAGCAGCGACGGTGGCAGTGACACCCACTGGCGCTGCTCCCCGCTTCCCCTCTTCCCTCTGCATCTCGTGCTCTCTTACTCCCTCTTCCCCTGTTTCTCAGTCTCTTGTCTCCCCCTTTTCTCCCTCTCTGCGTTATACTATTGAAAATGTGTGGTGAATTGTTGAGTGTAAATGAATGGTAAGGAATGAAAGAAAGTGGATCACTTGGGGAAAGGGTTAGTGGCAGTGTGCGTGTGTGTTTGTGTTTGGTTAGGGAATATACGTATTAGATAATAACGGTACGTATAAAATAAGAAACATAAGACTAGGAAAAATATATTCAAGTAACATAAATTTTATAAAATATTTGAGATAGAATAACAATTTAAGATTCAAATATAATACTATAAAAATTACTTTCAAAACACATAAGATTTTATCTATCAATCTATTAACGAGCTCAAATAATTATTTCTAATTTAAATTACAAAATAAGCATACTAATCACATTTTATAAAATACGGTTAAACTCAAAATATCAATTACTTATATTAAATTATATAACCTTTTATTATTTTTCTATCATAACTTTAATTTCAATTTATATAAAATAACTAGTTATAATCAAGATTGTACATAAATACTAATTGACTTAAAATTAAAGTATTTATCAAAATCAATTTAATCATTCCTAATAAATTAATCTCTAAGAACTCAATTTAATAAAATAAGTCATAACTTTTTCATTATATAAGTTACTTAAATTAAATTGTATGATTCTGTTTTATTTTTCAATTACTAACATTATACAAAATATTTAATTATAATAAATTACTTAAGAATCTTATTTGATTTAAAATGAAATTATCTCCGAATCTATTTAATTATTTCTAATAAAATAATTTCTAAAGTTATAAAGTTTAAACTTAATAAGATAAAATCACAATTTATTTTAGATTTTCAAAAACGCGGGATGTTACATTCTATCTAACTTACAAAAATTTTCGCCCTCGAAAATTGATATAAGATGAAGAAAAGATTTATATGCACATCCCCTTTTGAATATTTTAAAGATACCAAGAAAATCATATCACATAAACATAGAAGAAAATATATTAGGTGATGCAAACCAAATTTCAAAATCTAAAATTAAATAGGCACAATGTTCGTTCAGAACTCTTAACAAAGCATGATCACTTCCTCTCGTCGCCTTAAAACTTCATGACTCCTTATAACTTCGTACACTTACCAGACTCACTTTCTCTGCACAAAAATTGCGTCCCTAAGAACTAGCGTATATAAGGAATACGAAATATGAGAAGAGAAAGACAAACGGCATGAAAGGTTTATGCGAGAAATTGGAAGAATACTCAAGTTTGCAATTGCACAAGATGGTATTTCGCAAGGTTTTGAAGGAATACATGAGATCGTCAACAAACAAGGATATATATAAGCAATGAAATGGAGCATAAAGGGAATTAATTCAAGGCTTAGGAAGAAATTATGAATCGAACAGTTTCAATATGAATGTTATTAGGGAAAATAGTACAACAATTTTAAACAACTTCAATTTGAAATAGAAGGAATTAGTTTATCTTTTTCAAAAGAATATATATAAATCTAACATTTTTCAAAGTACTAAACTTAGTATAAATAATATGTTATATCGATTTAATTTTTAAATCAAAACAAATCATGCATGGTTTTGTAAATTAAAGCGTGTTTGATGTTAAGGGCAAAATATTTTCTTTAAAAAAATCTTGGAGGATACTTAAGTACATAGCTATAGAATTATAGTAAAGTTGGCAGAAAATGAGCTTCTATTTAAAGAATAAATTCTGAAATAAAATTTTCTATAAATCAATAAAAGATAAGTGGTATATCACAGATAAACAAGATTAAACTACATAAAGAAGCTTCAGAGTTTATGTAAGAAAGTCTAGGCTGAATTAAAAACAATCCCATCAAAATCTAAGCAAGGGTTGTGGATACAATCAAGTAAGAAAAGATTTAAATTGAATTTTTTTTTTCCGAAGGGAATCTGAAACAAGTACTGAAGAAGGAAATTACAAGAGATGATATGTTGCACCGAAATAATTCCGAATTTAGAGCAAGGAACATAGAGTTTGTAAGGTAAGGATAAATGTTTCAAAAGATTCAAGTAACAACCAGATACAGAGTCAAGCAAGGACATGAACGAATGATAATACAAGATTAACAAGAAAAAGATCAGAAACTAGAAATTCCAATACAATTAGTAGAGGAAGAGATAACACTAAGCACGAATAAAGAGCATACGTCGAAACGGAACTAATCTCTAGAATTTAGTTTCTAACGTCCCCAAAACCTTGTGATTCGTGTTAATCTATCACTTCTATTTCATCTATGATAACCCATTAGTGTTTCATATACATAAATCATTAGTATTAAGTTGGCCAAACTTGATACCATGAGGTATGCAATGGTAAACTAATAGCGTTAATCACTAGACAGTCATGCATATAAAACATAAACTCTTGTTATCAGAACAAGTTAAAAAGCATGACAGACATTCAGAGTATGCAATGAAGCATAGTCAGTCCACTCCCAAGGCTCTACAGGAAGGACTGCTCTGATACCATATTGTACCATCCCTTCCAGCAAAATACCTTGCTTAAGTCAGGGTATTTCTACTAGAAAGAACATTACGTAACCTTTTCTAGTATTAACTACTTAATTATCGAGCCTTTGTATTGAGATCGCATTTCAGTTTTAAGAAAATGCCAGAAAATTCTGTTTTTATTTATTAAGGACATGTATCAAGGATAAATATTGCAAATAATAATAACAATCACATAAGTATTATTAAAAGTAATTCGTATACATAAGAAGTCATATAAACCCAAATACAACACCTACCCCTCTGTTAAAATAAAACCTCAAAGGACAAGAGCGAGGGGACTCTATGAATGCATTAAAACCATAAAGAAAGCCTACTAATCGCTTGCAGCTTCATATTGCATCTTCAAACCTGTGTCACTGAAAGGGTGGAAAATTTGGGGGTGAGAACCCAACCACATGTTCTCAGTAGAGGTCGAGAATGCTGCAAAAGTATAGAATAAAGCGCAAATAGTTAATTTCATTCAGAGACATCTAAAAGAAAATTAACCTTCTTTAAAAGCATTAGTTAATTATTCAAAATCCTAGACCCACATTTTCTTCATAAAACTCTTAAAAGTTTTCCTAGACTGTATGAATGACCAACCTGTTCCAAGCATACGTTCATTAAGTCTATGCTGAACCAGTTTGATTTTTCATACTTTACTAGACCATAACGTAAAAGAAGTTACCTACGTGGTATAAATGATCATCCTGCTCCAAGCATAGGTTCATTAAGTCTATGCTAAACCAGTTAGATACTTTATACAAAACTAGACCTCAAACGCACCAGTCATGGCCTCAGGCCCAAACAACTCAATCAACATCCAATCACCACAATCCAAACAATCAGTTACAAACACAGGTAATGAGGTTCAAACATAATCAAGAGCAATTACATCAAGTATAGCAATTAGCAATTAAACAGAATTATTCACTTAGGCAAACCAATTACAATATACACACCCAAACAATGTCACATAGATGCATATGATGAATGTCTAGTCCTAGTGTAGGCCATGAGCTAATGTGTCGGTTAGCACCTGCATTCCCGATATTTATCCGGTCACGAGTTCATGATTTCCCGAATACGATTTTCTGTTCAAATAAATGCACATATAATTATTAGCAGCTCTATTGAGACAGCCTCTGCTTTCTACTCGCAGGAAATATACTCTTGGGAACGGAAAATTACTCTTGGGTTGCCTCAGGGCAATAGATAAATAAACAAACATCTCTTGGGTTGCATTAAGCAACAAGCAAATAAATAATATCTCTTGGGTTGCATTTAAGCAACAAATAAGCAAACAATATCTCTTAGGTTGCCTCAAGCAACAAACAAACATCTCTTGGGTTGCTTCAAACAACAAACAAATAAACAAATATCTCTTGGGTTGCCTCAAGCAACATATAATCATACAGTAAGTACTTTACTCTTTCCTTTTTCTTTCATAATTACAAATACGCAAGCGGGACAAGACCCACGCCCTTGCCAACAATCTCGTATACCAAATAATATTTTCTTAAAAGAATCATTGAAGTTATTATCATTAAATAAGCCTTAAATATTGATTTTGATTAAGTTCTTATACTTTTATAAAAATTTCGACATAATCTCCTTTAAAAATAAAACTTAGCCACCCTTACGGGTTCCTTCTTTCTCAACATTTCATCAGCCTCTTTCAGCAATTGCCATAAAAATATATTCTCAAAAATATTTGATAATAGTATAGAAAATCTATTTCTTAAATTTCATATCCAAAATAATTACCGACACAACTTGGCAGCTTGATTTCCATTTTGTTTTTAAAATATCCAATGAAATCGGAATCACGCAAACTTTATATCCATGTGACCGTCTCGGATTAAGCTTTCTATTAAAACAAAAATCACAATTTTTTGCTGACTCTAGCTTCGGAAATATAAGTAAAACCGTGACTGCTCTGTAGTGTTTTAAAACCAGAAGACAGCAGCAGCATACAACATTCGAAATTTTATATAAAATCCAAATTAAATTCTACTACCTTCAAAATTAATGTGGTTAAACATAACTCATCCAAATTTCTTTCTCAATTCGTTCCAGGGTCATAACATTTTTAATGAAGAAGTAACATAGCTTCGAAGTTAGATAATTCTCTGCAGAATTCTGTTTTACAAATCATTGAACACAACCTCTTCCTAGTCCCATAACTCACTTATTAAAACATAGAAAACCCTGAAATTTAAATCACATACGCTAAAAATACTTAATTTTCACCTCCAATTGGTTGCATCTCAATGTCTATCCAGGATCAAAAGTTATAAACTCCCAAAGTTACTAATTTAGGAAAACAGAATCTGGCATTTTCTGCATAATGCATCATCTTTCAAAAATTCATATCTTTAAAACTACAAGTCCAATTGTTCTGAAATTTTACGGAATTAAAATAATAGGAATAAAGTTTTATTTAAAATTAGTTCCATTTCAAAATTCAAAGTGAAAAATTTCCATTAGAAGAAACAAGTTGCTGCTGTGTTAAACATTCTGCAGAAAAAACCAGATTTGACATCCATAATTCAAAAATTTACCATAAATCATAAACTTGATGAAAAAGTCTCAAATTCACCAGTACAACTCCCTATATTCCCAAGCTTAATCCAGAATTAGTCCCACACAAATCCGATCATCATAGAATTAGTTATAGATTTTTAAAATTTCTAATTTCATTTAAAATAGTGCAGAAAATCAGATCCACGATTTAACTTTGAAAAATCATAACTAATGTTCCAGTTAATACGAAACCTTCAAAATTGAATCTCAACAATCACACTTAATATAATTTACTTAACATTTAAATTCTCATCATTTCAGTCACTATAAAGCCATTGATTCACTTTCAAAGTTGTCGTTTAATTTCAAGAGAACCGGATTTTCAGCAAACCATTTTGTATTCAAAATCCAACCCTTCAATACCCCTCAAAACTAATTCCAAATCAACCACCAACCAAGTTTATTAACATTACAATATACCAAATAACAGCTCAATGGCAACAAATCCAACATAACCCATTAAAATTCAGAAATTCTCAACAATTAGTCATCAAACAATTCCCAATCCACATAATCAATCAATATCACTAACCAACAATTCCAAATCACAATCTCAACCATTCCAATCACAATTTCAACCACAATTCAATATTCACATAATCAATCAATTACTCACAGCTATTAAATCTATTTACAGTTATTCAATAAACCTTGTAGGCATTCTTAAATTGAAATCGTTTTAAACCCCCTACCTCGATGTCGCAATCGCATACTTTAATGTAACAACTCTCTTCTCTTTTAGTTTCAGGGCAGCAGTGGTAACTCTCACGCAACCGGAACAGCAACAATATTAGCCTTCGCAGCATTGACCATGATTGTAGTAAAATAGAGGATTCAAATTGGAGAGGAATCAAAAGCAATTTTAGCTCTAGGGATTCAAGACAAAGAAAGAACTAAAATAGAATTAAAACCAGAACATGGCAACCACAGTAGTGACAAAACAAAACGTATAAATGGATCAACCCTAAGGAGAAGATAAGACCAGTACCCAGATAACAAAATCAGAATCAGTAATGGCTTCAACCGTCCCATGGCAGCACCAGCTTCAATACTCGACCTAATTGTAGCAGGAAATAGGAGCCAAAAAAGGGCTGAGCAACAAAGATATAGGCAACCATGATTAAAACAAGCACATGGAAGAGAAACACGGTATAATCAGAGTAAGGGTGAGAGTGTTACGATTTCAAAAATGGGGAAATTGGAATCAGAACAAGGAGAAGGATCCTAGCTTAATTGAGAGTTGGTGGCGGCAGCTTGCTTTCTCTGATGACAAGCTCCATGCACGGCAGCTCCAAAAAAAAATCAAAAGGACAGGGATTAGAAGCAGGAACTGCCGTTCTTGTAGTAGCTCCAAATCAACAGCCACCGTATTAGCCTCCCCGTCAGTCTTTCTTCTCCGTTATTCTTCCTCTTCTCCTCTGCCCTAACCGACGTTGACAGTGGTGAGGAGAGCTTCAACAGCGGCGGCTAGAAGTGCGACAGCCTCCCTCCCTCTTCTGATCGATAGCAACAGCAGTAACGGTGGTAGTGACACCCACCGACGCTGCTCCCCGCTTCCCCTCTTCCCTCTGCATCTCGTGCTCTCTTACTCCCTCTTCCCCTATTTCTCAGTCTCTCGTCTCCCCCTTTTCTCCCTCTCTGCGTTATACTATTGAAAATGTGTGGTGAATTGTTGAGTGTAAATGAATGGTAAGGAATGAAAGAAAGTGGATCACTTGGGAAAAAGGTTAGTGGCAGTGTGCGTGTGCATTTGTGTTTGGTTAGGGATTATACGTATTAGATAATAACGGTACGTATAAAATAAGAAACATAAGACTAGAAAAAATATATTCAGGTAACATAAATTTTATAAAACTTTAATTTTAAAAATCAAATCTTTTTAATTTCTTTTTCAATTCTTTTTCAAAATAAATTTCAATTATATCTTTCTTAAAATTTTAATTTCAAAATCTTTTTCTAACTTCTTATCTTTTCAAAATTTATTTTCAAATCTTTTTCAACTAACTACTTGACTTGTTTGTTTTAATTTTAAAAAGTTTACTATTTCTTATCTTTTTCAAAACCACCTAACTACTTTTCCACTTCTAATTTTCGAAAATCACTAACCACTTTTTTAAAATTCTTTTTAATTAACTAATTGTTTTAAATTCTAATTTTATTTTATTTCTTTTAATATTTTCAAACACTAACTAAATAATTAAAATAAAAACAAAAATATTTTTCTTTTATTTTACTTAAAAAAAATTCGAATACTTTCTCTCTCATCTCTTTCTATTTATCTTATTTAATTACTAACACTTCTCTTCTACTCATAATTCAAACCCCTCTCTCTTCTCTCTATTCGAATTACTCATCTCCTCTCTCTTCTCATTCTTCTATTCTTCTATTTTTATACTCACATAAAGGAATCTCTATACTGTGACATAGAGGATTCCCATTCTCTCTTTATTTTCTTCTTTTTTATATTAGCAGGAACAAGGATAAGGTCATTCTTGTTGAAGCTAATTCTAAACCTGAAAAGACTCTGAAGAGGAAGCTAAGAGAAGCTAAAGCACAACACTCCGGAGAGGACCTTACAGAAAATTTTGAAAAAGAAGCAGACATGACAGCCGAACCCAACAACAATGCTAGAGATGCAAGAAAGATGCTTGGTGACTTTACTGCACTAACTTCCAACTTCTATGGAAGAAGCATCTCATTTCCTGCCATTGGAGCAAACAACTTTGAGCTTAAGCCTCAATTAGTTTCTCTAATGCAGCAGAATCACAAGTTTTATGGACTTCCACAAGAAGATCCTCATCAGTTTTTAGCTGAATTCTTGCAGATCTGTGATACTGTTAAGACCAATGGGGTTGATCCCGAGGTCTACAGACTTATGCTTTTTCCCTTTGCTGTAAGAAACAGAGCTAGGATATGGTTGGACTCAAAACCTAAAGAAAGCCTGAACTCTTGGGAAAAGTTGGTCAATGCTTTCTTGGCCAAATTCTTTCCACCTCAAAAGATGAGCAAGCTTAGAGTGGAAGTCCAAACCTTCAGACAAAAGGAAGGTGAATCCCTCTACGAAGCTTGGGAAAGATACAAGCAATTGATCAGAAGGTGTCCTTCTGACATGCCTTCAGAATTGAGCATGTTATGTATATTCTATGATGGTCTGTCTGAATTGTCCAAGATGTCATTGGACCACTCTACTGGTGGATCTCTTCATCTGAAGAAAACACCTAGAGAAGCCCAGGAACTCATTAAAATAGTTGCAAATAACCAGTTCATGTATACTTCTGAAATAATTCCTGTGAATAATGGGATGACTCAGAAGAAAGGAGTTCTTGAGATTGATACTCTAAATGCCATATTGGCTCAGAGTAAAATATTGACTCAGCAAGTTAATATGATTTCTCAGAATCTGACTAGAATGCAAGTTGCATCTGGCAGTACTAAAGAAGCTTCCTCTGAAGGAGAAGCTTAAGACCCTGAGAATCCTGCAATGGAAGAGGTGAATTACATGGGAGAATCCCATGAAAATACCTATAATCTTTCATAGAGAAATCATCCAAATTTCTCATGGAAGGATCAACAGAAGCCTCAACAAGGCTTCAATAATAATAATGATGGGAGAAATAGGTTTGGCAATAGAAAGCCTTTTCCATCATCTTATCAGCAACAGACAGAGAATTCTAAGCAGAGCCTCTCTGACTTAGCAACTATAGTCTCTGATCTATCTAAGACCACTCTCAGTTTCATAATTGAAACAAGGTCCTCCATCAGAAATTTGGAGGCACAAGTGGGTCAGCTGAGTAAAAGAGTTACTGAAGTCCCTCATAGTACTCTCCCAAGCAATGCAGAAGAGAATCCAAAGAGAGAGTAGAAGGCCATCAATATATCCAAAGAGGCAGTACTTTCCAGTCAGGAAGACCTCAATGGACGTCCACTGACCACTAAGGAGTCCCCTAATGAGGAACCAAAGGAATCTGAGGCACATACAGAGACCATAGAGATTCCACTGAACTTACTGTTGCCATTCATGAGCTCTGATGAGCATTCTTCCTCTGAAGAGGATGAAGATATTGTTGAAGAGCAAGTTGCTCGGCATCTAGGAGCAATCATGAAGCTAAATACCAAGCTATTTGGTAATGAGACTTGGGAGGATGAATCTCCATTGCTCATCAATGAACTGAATGCCTTGGTTCAATAGAAATTACCTCAGAAGAAATCGGATCCCAGAAGGTTCTTAATACCTTGTACTATAGGCACCATGAACATTGAGAAGGCTCTGTGTGACCTAGGGTTAGGTATAAACCTCATGCCACTCTCTGTAATAGAAAAACTAGGAATCTTTGAGGTATAAGCTGCAAGAATCTCACTATAGATGGTAGACAAATCAATGAAACAGGCTTATGGACTTGTAGGGGATGTCTTAGTGAAGGTTGAAGGACTTTACATCCCTGCTGACTTCATAATCCTAGACACTGGAAAGGATGAGGATGAATCCATTATCCTTGGAAGACCCTTCCTAGCCACAGCAAGGGCTGTGATTGATGTGGACAGAGGAGAGTTATTCCTTCAATTGAATGAGGACTACCTTGTGTTTAAGGCTCAAGGATCTTCTTCTGTAACCATGGAGAGGAAGCATGAAAAGCTTCTCTCAATACAGAGTCAAGTAGAGCCCCCACATTCAAACTCTAAGTTTGGTGTTGGGAGGCCACCATCATGCTCTGAATGTCTGTGAAGCTCTCTAAGAGCTCACTGTCAAGCTATTGACATTTATGAAGCGCTTATTGGGAGGCAATCCAATGTTATTTAATTATATTTATTTTTTTATATAGAAATTTGTTTTCCATTGCCATGTTATGTTTTCTTTAGGTTGATGATCATGTGGAGTCACAAAAACAGCTGCAGAATTAAAGCAGAATCAAAAACAGCATCAAAAATAGCACACCCTAGAGGATAGGCTTACTGGTGTTAAAATGCCAGTAAGGATAGCAGAATGGGCATTTAACGCCAGAAATGGCATCATTCTGGGCGTTCAAAAAAATGCCCAGTAAAGAAGGATTCCTAGCGTTTAATGCCAGCTAGAGTATCTGGCTAGGCGTTAAACACCCAAAGAGGTAGTCAAGTGGGCGTTAAACGCCAGAATGGATAGCATTATGGGCGTTTAACGCCAGGATGACACAAGGGAGGTAATTTTGTTTCCAATTCGATTTTTTTTAATTTTTCATGTTTTAATTCATAATTTTTTGCATCAAACATATTTTAAACGTTCATCTTTCAATTTCTATTTTCAAAAATTAATAATCTTTTCAATTCTTTTTAAATCTTTTTCAATTCTTTTCAATTCCTTCCAAAACGATTTCAAAACTTACATATCTTTTCAAATTATTTTCAACTCTTTTTAATTTTTCTTGTATACAGTAATAAGTTTTCAAAATTAATTGCATCATTCTTCTTCTACTCCCTTCTATCTTATTTTGCTCGAGGACGAGCAAAAGCTTTTAAGTTTGGTGTGGAAAAAAAGCTTTGCTTTTTGTTTTTCCATAACCATTAATGGCACCTAAGGCCGGAGGAACCTCTAGGAAGAGGAAAGGAAAGGCAGTTGCTTCTAACTCCAAGTCATGGGAGATGGAGAGATTCATCTCAAAAGCCCATCACTAGAAAGAGGATGGTGCAAACAAGAGAGCCCGCTCATGGACCTCCACAAGAGCATGAGGAAATTCCTCATCAAGAAATCCCTGAGATGCCTCAAGGGATACACTTTCCTCCACAAAGCTATTGGGAGCAACTCAACACCTCTTTAAGAGATTTGAGTTCCAACTTGGAGCAACTAGGGATGGAGCACCAAGAGCACTCTATTATCCTCCATGAAATTAGAGAGGACCAAAGAGCCATGAGGGAAGAGCAACAAAGGCAAGGAAGAGATATTGAGGAGCTCAAGCACTCCATAGGATGTTCAAGAGGAAGAACTAGTCGCCGTCACTAAGGTGGACCCGTTCTTTAATTTTCTTGTTCTTATTTTTCTGTTTTTCGTTTCTATGCTTTATGTTTTGTCTATGTTTGTGTCTTTATTACATGATCATTAGTGTTTAGTGTCTATGTCTTAAAGCTATGAATGTTCCATGAATCTTTCACCTTTCTTAAATGAAAAATGTTTTCTGAAAAAGAAAAAGAAGTACATGAATTTCGAATTTTATCTTGAAAATAGTTTAATTATTTTGATGTGGTGGCAATACTTTTTGTTTTCTGAATGAATGATTGAACAGTGCATATTTTTGATAGTGAAGTTTATGAATGTTAAAATTGTTGGCTCTTGAAAGAATAATGAAAAAAGAGAAATGTTATTGATAATCTAAAAAAATCATAAAATTAATTCTTGAAGTAAGAAAAAGCAGTGAAAAACACAAAGCTTGCGAAAAAAAATAATGGCAAAAAATAAAGAAAAGGAAAGAAAAAGAAAAAGCAAGCAGAAAAAACCAATAGCTCTTTAAACCAAAAGGCAAGGGTAAAAAAGGTATCCAAGGCTTTGAGCATTAATGGATAGGAGGGCCCAAAGGAATAAAATCCTGGCCTAAGCAGCTAAATCAAGCTGTCCCTAACCATGTGCTTGTGTCATGAAGGTCCAAGTGAAAAGCTTGAGACTGAGTGGTTAAAGTCGTGATCCAAAGCAAAAAGAGTGTGCTTAAGAACTCTAGGCACTTCTAACTGGGGACTCTAGTAAAGCTGAGTCACAATCTGAAAAGGTTCACCCAGTTATGTGTCCGTGGCATTTATGTATCCGGTGGTAATACTAGAAAACAAAATACTTAGGGTCACGGCCAAGACTCATAAAGTAGCTGTGTTCAAGAATCAATATACTAAACTAGGAGAATCAATAACACTATCTGAATTTTGAGTTCCTATGGATGCCAATCATTCTGAACTTCAAAGGATAAAGTGAGATGCCAAAACTGTTCAGAAGCAAAAAGCTACTAGTCCCGCTCATCTAATTGGAACTAAGCTTCATCGATATTTTGAAATTTATTGTATTTTCTCTTCTTTTTATCCTATTTTGTTTTAAGTTGCTTGGGGACAAGCAACAATTTAAGTTTGGTGTTGTGATGAGCGGATAATTTATACGCTTTTTGGCATTATTTTTAGGTAGATTTTAGTATGTTCTAGTTACTTTTTATTATAATTTTATTAGTTTTTATGCAAAAAATCACATTTCTGGACTTTACTATGAGTTTGTGTATTTTTCTATAATTTTAGGTATTTTCTGGCTGAAATTGAGGGACCTGAGCAAAAGTCTGATTCAGAGGCTGAGAAAAGACTGGAAATGCTGTTGGATTCTGACCTTCCTGGACTCAAAGTGGAATTTCTGGATCTACAGAAGCCCAATTGGCCCACTCTTAATTGCGATGGAAAGTAGACATCTTGTGCTTTCCAGCAACGTATAATAGTTCATACTTTGCCCGAGATTTGATGGCCCAAACAGGCATTTAAACATCAGCCAGAGACCCTTTTCTGGCGTAAAACGCCGGAACTGGCACCAGAACTGGAGTTAAATGCCCAATCTGGCATCCAAGATGGCGTTTAACTCTAGAAAAGGCCTATGCACGTGTAAAGCTCAATGCTCAGCCCAAGCACACACCAAGTGGGCCCCGGAAGTGAATTTCTGCACTATCTGCATTTAGTTACTTAATTTATGTAATCCTTAGTAACTAGTTTAGTATAAATACTAGTCTTTCCTATTGTATTCGAAGACTTTTATCATCTTATGCCATTTTTCACATTGGGAGGCTGGCCATTCAGCCATGCCTAGACCTTTTTCTCTTATGTATTTTCCAACGGTGGAGTTTCTACACCTCATAGATTAAGGCGCGGAGCTCTGCTGTTCTTCATGAATTAATGCAAGTACTATTGTTTCTCTTTCAATTCATGCTTACTTCTTCTCCAAGATATACTCTCGTACTTAATTCAATTATGTCAGAATGAAGGGGTGACCCGTGACAATCACCCACTATCTTCGTTACTCACTTAGCCAAGATCCGCGTGCCTGACAACCACAAGCGGTCTACATGATATTCAATGTAGTCATCGGACGACAGCCGGAGTATAGTTTCTTGGGTCTTTGATCCATAGACTGAGTCCGTGAGATTAGGATCTTCGTGGTATAGGCTAGAACCAATTGGCAGCATTCCTGAGATCCGGAAAGTCTAAACCTTGTCTGTGGTATTCCGAGTAGGATCTGGGAAGGGATGACTGTGACGAGCTTCAAACTCGCAAATGTTAGTGTAGTGACAGTGTGCAAAAGGATAGAGAGATCCTATTCCAACGCTAGTGAGAACCGACAGATGATTAGCTGTGCGGTAGCTGTACCTGGGATTTTTCATCCGAGATGAGAAATCCGACAATTGATTAGCCGTGCAGAAATCGTACCTGGTATTTTTCATCCGAGAGGATCATACAGCTTTACATGGAAGGGAGCACGCATGATTAGATGAAGATAATAGGAAAGCAGAGGTTCAGAAGCAACAAAGAATCTCCAAACGCTTATCTGAAACTCCCACCAATGAATTACATAAGTATGTTTATTTTATTTTATGTTTTATTTATCTTTTAATTATCAAAACCTCATAACCATTTGAATCCGCCTGACTAAGATTTACATGATGACCATAGCTTGCTTCAAGCCGACAATCTCCATGGGATTGACCCTTACTCACGTAAGGTATTACTTGGACGACCCAGTGCACTTGCTGGTTAGTTGTGCGGAGTTGTGAAAAGTGTGATCACAATTTCGTGCACCAAGTTTTTTGCACCGTTGCCGGGGATTGTTCAAGTTTGAACAACTGACGATTCATCTTGTTGCTTAGATTGGGTAATTTTATTTTATTTTTAAGCTTTTTATTTTTATTTTCGAAAAAAAATATACAAAAAAATTTAATAAAATCATAAAAAAAAAATTTGTGTTTCTTGTTTGAGTCTTGTGTCAAATTTTAAGTTTGGTGTCAATTGCATTTTTTAATTTTCTTAAAATTTTCAAAAATTCATGCATTGTGTTCTTCTTTGATCTTCAAGTTGTTCTTGATGATTTTCCTTGTTTGATCTTTAACTTTTCTTATTTTGTGTTTTTTGTTGTTTTTCATATGCATTTTCGAATTCATAGTGTCTAAACATTAAAAATTTCTAAGTTTGGCGTCTTGCATGTCTTTCTTTTCTTAAAAAATTTTCAAAAATATGTTTTTGATTTTCATCATGATCTTCAAAGTGTTCTTGGTGTTCATCGTGACATTCAAAGTGTTCTTGCTTGCATTATTTGTTTTGATCTTAAATTCTTATGTTTTGTGTCATTTTGTTATTTTTCTCTTTCTTCATTAATTCAAAAAATTCAAAAATAACATCTTTCCCTTATTTTACTTATAAATTTCAAAATTTTGGGTTGACTTAGTCAAAAATTTTTAAAATTTAGTTGTTTCTTGTTAGTCAAGCCAAAATTTCAATTTAAAAATTCTATCTTTTCAAATTTTTTTCAAAATCAAATCTTTTTCATTTTTCTTTCATGTTTTTCGAAAATTCTTCAAAATAAATTTTTCAAAATCTTTTTCTTAATTTTATTTCACATTTTCGAAAACTTTACTAACAATTAATGTCTTGATTCAAAAATTTCAAGTTTGTTACTTTCCTTTTAAGAAAGGTTGAATCTTTAGATTCTAGAATCATATCTTTTAGTTTCTTGTTAGCCAAGTCATCATCTTTAATTTTAAAAATCAAATCTTTTTAAATTTCTTTTTCAAATCTTTTTCAAAATAAATTTCAATCATATCTTTTTCAAAATTTAATTCCAAAATCTTTTTCTAACTTCTCGTCTTTTCAAAAATTATTTTCAAATCTTTTTCCATTAACCACTTGACTTGTTTGTTTTAATTTTAAAAAGTTTACTATTTTTTATCTTTTTCAAAACCACCTAACTACTTTTCCACTTCTAATTTTCGAAAATCACTAACCACTTTTTCAAAATTCTTTTTAATTAACTAATTGTTTTAAATTCTAATTTCATTTTATTTCCTTTCTTAAATTTTGAATTCTAACTTATAATTAAAATAAAAAAATATTTTTATTTTCTTTTAATTAATATTCGAATACTTTCTCTCTCATCTCTTTCTATTTATTTTATTTATTTACTAACACTTCTCTTCCACTCATAATTCGAACCTTCTCCCTATGGAGAGGACCTTACAGAAAATTTCGAAAAAGAAGAAGACATGGCAGCCGAACCCAACAACAATGGTGGAGATGCAAGGAAGATGCTTGGTGACTTTACTGCACCAACTTCTGACTTCTATGGAAGAAGCATCTCAATTCCTGTAATTGGAGCGAACAACTTTAAGCTTAAGCCTCAATTAGTTTCTCTAATGTAGCAGAATTGCAAGTTTCGTGGACTTTCATTGGAAAATCCTCATCAGTTCTTAGCTGAATTCTTGCAAATCTATAACACTGTTAAGACCAATGGAGTTAATCCCGAGGTCCACAGACTTATGCTTTTCCCCTTTGCTGTAAGAGACAGAGCTAGGATATGGTTGGACTCACAACCTAAAGAAAGCCTGAACTCTTGGAAAAAGTTGGACAATGCTTTCTTGGCCAAATTCTTTCCACCTCAAAAGATGAGCAAGCTCAGAGTGGAAGTCCAAACCTTCAGACAGAAGGAAGGTGAATCCCTCTATGAAGCATGGGAAAGATACAAGCAATTGATCAGAAGGTGTCCTTGATAAACCACTATTTTATGGTTTATCTTGTGCTCAATTGAGTGGTTTTTATCTACTCTTTACCCACTTATTCATACTATTTGCATGATTTTACATTTACCTTCCTAATTTTGTGCTTTGATTGAAAACATGCTTCTTTGGACTTATAATTGCTAATATTAATCCTCTCTTATTACCATAAGATGCCTTGATATGTGTGTTAAGTGATTTCAGAGATTATAGGGCAGGAATGGCTTGGAGGATGGGAAGAAAGCATGCAAAAGTGGAAGGAATGCAAGAAGTTGGAGAAATTGCTAAGCTGTCCAGCCTGACCTCTCTGCACTCAAACGGATATAACTTTAGCTACATAGGTCCAAACGATGTGGTTCCAGTTCCGTTGGAAAGCTAACGTCCGGGGCTTCGATTTGATATATAATATGCTATAGTTCCTCTGACGCTAGGCGACGCAATTGCGTGATCCATGCGGCCGCATCGCAGTGACGGAAATCAGCGCATTAAAATTCGAAACCAGCGAATTCTGGACTGTTTCTGACCCAGTTCGCGGCCCAGAAAACACAGATTAGAGGCTATAAAGTGGGAAATTGCATCCATTCATAAGAGGCTCTCATAATTCACAATTTTAGGAGTAGATGTAGTTTTTAGAGAGAGAGGTTCTCTCCTCTCTCTTAGGATTAGGATTTAGGATTTCTCTTAGTTTTAGAGTGACTCTCAATCCCAGGTTCAATGTTCTTTAATTTATATTCTCTTCTACTTTTATTCATTCTGCTACTTCAGCTGATTATTAGATGTTGCCAATTTGGTTTATGGATTCCTATGTTTAATTTGATTCAATACAATTCGAAGTATTTCAGTTTATGATTGTTTTATTCTATTTAAGATTGCTTTTAAATTAATTTAGATATTTTTCTCCCTTTTGGCTTTGGTTAGGTAATTGGTAACACTTGAGTTGTCAAACTCAGGAGTGGTTGAAATTGGCAGATTTTTCTTTAGCTAGGATTGCTCTAACACTAGTCTCTCCACAGGAGTTGACTAGGACTTGAGAATCAAGCTAATTAGTCCACTTGACTTAACTAAGTGGGATTAAAATCCAATTCTCATCACATCTGATAAGGATAACAAGGACAGGATTTCCGGTTCTCAAACTTTGCCAAGAGTTTATTTTACAGTTATTTATTAATTTTTATTGCTTGAAAATATACCTGTGCACATTGCCCAAACTCCAAATTTCTCAAAACCCCGAATTTACAATCTCCATAACCAATAATAAGAACATACCTCCCTGCAATTCCTTGAGAAGACGACCCGAGGTTTGAATACTCGGTTATCAATTTCAAAGGGGTTTGTTACTTGTGACAACCAAAATGTTTGTACAAGGGATTTTTGTCGGTTTAGAGACTATATCTACAACGCGACTGTTTTTATGACATTCTTTACTGGCAAAAATCCTAACGTCAGTCCTTCTGACATGCTTTCAGAATGGAGCATCTTATGTATATACTATGATGGTCTGTCTGAATTGTCCAAGATGTCATTGGACCACTCTGCTGGTGGATCTCTTCATCAGAAGAAAACACCTGTAGAAGCCCAGGAAATTATTGAAATGGTTGCAAATAACCAGTTCATGCATACTTCTGAAAGAAATCCTGTGAATAGTGGGATGACTCAGAAGAAAGGAGTTCTTGAGATTGATACTCTAAATGCCATATTGGCTCAGAACAAAATATTGACCCAGTAAGTCAATATGATTTCTTAGAATCTGACTGAAATGCAAGCTGCATCCGGCAGTACTAAAGAAGCCTCCTCTGAAGGAGAAGCTTATGGCCCTGAGAATCCTGCAATGGAAGAGGTGAATTACATGGGAGAATCCTATGGAAACACTTACAATCCTTCATGGAGGAATCATCCTAATTTCTCATGGAAGGATCAACAGAAGCCTCAACAAGGCTTCAATAATAATAATGGTGGGAGAAATGAGTTTGGCAATAGCAAGCCTTTTCCATCATCTTCTGAGCAACAGACAGAGAATTCTAAGCAGAACCTCTCTGACTTAGCAACCATAGTCTCTGATATATCTAAGACCACTCTCAGTTTCATGACTGAAACAAGGTCCTCCATCAGAAATTTAGAGGCATAAGTGGGTCAGCTGAGTAAAAGAGTTATTGAAATCCCTCCTAGTACTCTCCCAAGGAATACAGAAGAGAATCCCAAAAGAGAATGCATGGCCATAACCATATCCAAAGTGCCCAAACCTGGAGGGAGTAAAAAGGCAGTGATTTCCAGTGAGGAAGACCTTGCTGGACGTCCACTAACCATTAAGAAGTTCCCTATTGAGGAACCAAAGAAATCAGAGGCTCATACAGAGATCATAGAGATTCCACTGAACTTACCGCTGCCATTCATGAGCTCTGATGAGTATTCTTCCTCTGAAGAAGATGAAGATATTGTTGAAAAGCAAGTTGCTCAGTATCTAGGAGCAATATGAAGTCTAAATGCCAAGTTATTTGGTAATGAGACTTGGGAGGATGAACCTCCATTGCTCATCAATGAACTGAATGCCTTGGTTCAGCAGCAGAAATTACCTTAGAAGAAACCGGATCCCGAAAAGTTCTTAATACATTGTACCATAGGCACCATGACCTTTGAGAAGGCTCTGTGTGACCTGGGGTCAGGTATAAACCTCATGTCACTCTCTGTAATGGAAAAACTAGGGATCTTTAAGGTACAAACTGCAAGAATCTCATTAGAGATGGCAGACAAATCAATGAAACAGGCTTATGGACTTGTAGAGGATGTCTTAGTGAAGGTTGAAGGCCTGTACATCCCTGCTGACTTCATAATCCTGGACACTGGGAAGGATGAGGATGAATCCATTATCCTTGGAAGATCCTTCCTAGCCAC
Source organism: Arachis ipaensis (assembly GCF_000816755.2). Taxonomy (NCBI): domain Eukaryota; kingdom Viridiplantae; phylum Streptophyta; class Magnoliopsida; order Fabales; family Fabaceae; genus Arachis; species Arachis ipaensis. The sequence continues at coordinate 84,077,476 of NC_029792.2, read as the reverse complement.
AGCAAGGGCTGTGATTGATGTGGACAGAGGAGAGTTAGTCTTTCAATTGAATGAGGACTACCTTGTGTTTAAGGCTCAAGGATCATCTTCTGTAACCATGGAGAGGAAGCATGAAAAGCTTCTCTTAATACAGAGTCAAACAGAGCCCCCACACTCAACTTTTAAGTTTGGTGTTCGAAGGCCACCATTAAGCTCTGAGTCTCTATGAAGCTCTCTAAGAGCTCACTGTCAAGCTATTGACATTAAAGAAGAGCTTATTGGGAGGCAACCCAATGTTATTTAATTATATTTATTATAGACATTTGTTTTCCATTGTCATGTTACGTTTTCTTTAGGTAGATGATCATATGAAGTCACAAAAACAGTTGCAGAATTAAAACGGAATAAAAAACAGCATAAAAAATAGCACACCCTAGAGGACAGGCTTACTGGCGTTTAAACGCCAGTAAGGATAGCAGAATGGGCGTTTAATGCCCAGTCTGGCAGTATTCTGGGCGTTAAACGCCAGAATTGGCAGACAGACTGGCGTTTAACACCAGAAAAGGGTGTCTGGCTGGCGTTAAATGTCAGAAAAGGGCATCAGCCTGGCGTTTAACGCCAGAAAAGGTAGCAGAGATGGCGTTAAACACCAGAAATGGCACACAGAGGGCATTTAAACGCCAGAAAGGTGCATGGAGCAGAATTCCTTGACACCTCAGGATCTGTGGACTCCACGGGATCCCTACCTACCCCAACTCACTCTCTCTCCTCTTCACACCTTTCCATAACACTCTTCCACAAATACCCTTGACCAATCACATCAATACCTATTCCCCAAATACCATTCACCTATCAAATCCTATCCTCTTCTCCATAATCTCTTCACCACTCACATCCATCTACTATTCCCCAAAAACCCATCATAAAACCCCACCTACCTCACCATTCAAATTCAAAACAGTTCCCTCCCAAACCTAACCCCCTCTTACACGAATTCACTCTCTCTACCCTATAAATACCCCTCCTTACCACCTTCAATTTCACACATCATAAACACTTAAACCCCCCTTGGCCGAATTCAACACACCCCTCTATCTCCTTCATTTCTTCTTCTTCTAATCCTTTCTTTCTTTTTTTGCTCGAGGACGAGCAAACCTTTTAAGTTTGGTGTGGGAAAAATCTCTGCTTTTTTTGTTTTCTATAACCATTAATGGCATCTAAGGCTGGAGAAACCTCTAGAAAGAGGAAAGGGAAGGTAGTTGCTTCCACCTCCGAGTCATGGGAGATGGAGAAATTCATCTCAAAGGTCCATCAAGACCACTTCTATGAAGTTGTGGCCAAGAAAAAGGTGATCCCTGAAGTCTCCTTCATGCTCAAAAAGAGTGAATATCCGGAGATCCGACGTGAGGTTTGGAGAAGAGGTTGGGAAGCTCTCACCAACCCCATCCAACAAGTCGGAATCTTAATAGTTCAAGAGTTCTATGCTAATGCATGGATCACTAAGAACCATGATCAAAGTGTGAACCTGAACCCAAAGAATTAGCTCACAATGGTTCGAGGAAAATACTTGGATTTCAGTCTGAAAAATGTGAAGTTGGCATTTAACTTGCCAATGATGTAAGGAGATCCTCATCCTTTCACTAGAAGGGTCAACTTTGATCAAAGGTTGGACCAAGTCCTCATGGACATCTGTGTGGAAGGAGCTCAATGGAAGAGAGACTCCAAAGGCAAGCCGGTTCAACTGAGAAGGCTTGACCTCAAGCCTGTGGCTAGAGGATGGTTAGAGTTCATCCAACGCTCTATCATTCCTACTAGCAACCGGTTTAAAGTTACAGTAGACCGGGCTATCATGATCCATAGTATCATGAATGGAGAGGAAGTAGAAGTTCATGAGATCATACCTCTAGAACTATACAAGGTGGCGGACAAGCCCTCCACTTTGGCAAGGTTAGCCTTCCCTCATCACATCTGTAACCTATGCAATTCAGCTAGAATTTTCATAGAGGAGGCCATCCTCATTGAAGAAGACAAACCCATCACTAAAAAGAGGATGGAGCAAACAAGAGAGCCCACTCATGGACCTCAACAAGAGCATGAGGAGATTCCTCATCAAGAAATCACTGAGATGCCTTAAGGGATGCATTTCCCTCCACACAACTATTGGGAGCAACTCAACACCCCTTTAAGAGATTTGAGTTCCAACATGGAGCAACTAAGGATGGAGCACCAAGAGCACTCCATTGTCCTCCATGAAATCAGAGAGGACCAAAGAGTCATGAGGGAGGAGCAACAATGGCAAGGAAGAGATATTGAGGAGCTAAAGCACTCCATAGGATCTTCAAGAGGAAGAACTAGCCGCCGTCACTAAGGTGGACCCGTTCTTTAATTTTTTTTGTTCTTATTTTTCTGTTTTTCGACTTTTTATGCTTTATGTTGTGTCTATGTTTTTGTCTTTATCACATGATCATCAGTGTTTAAATGTCTATGTCTTAAAGTTATGAATGTTCCATGAATCTTTCACCTTTCTTAAATAAAAAATATTTTCTGAAAAAGAAAAAGAAGTACCTGAATTTCGAATTCTATCTTGAAAATAGTTTAATTATTTTGATGTGGTGGCAATACTTTTTGTTTTCTGAATGAATGCTTGAACAGTGCATATTTTTTATAGTGAAGTGTATGAATGTTAAAATTGTTGGCTTTTGAAAGAATAATGAAAAAAGAGAAATATTATTGATAATCTAAAAAATCATATAATTGATTCTTGAAGTAAAAAAAAGCAGTAAAACACAAAGCTTGCGAAAAAAAAGAAAGAAAGAAAAAGAAAAAGCAAGCAGAAAAAGCCAATAACCCTTTAAACCAAAAGGCAAGGGTAAAGAGGATCCAAGGCTTTGAGCATTAATGGATAGGAGGGCCCAAAGGAATAAAATCCTGGCCTAAGCGGCTAAATCAAGCTGTCCCTAACCATGTGCTTGTGGCGTGAAGGGGTCAAGGGAAAAGCTTGAGACTGAGCGGTTAAAGGCATGGTCCAAAGCAAAAAGAGGGGGCTTAAGAGCTCTGGGCACCTCTAACTGGGGACTCTAGCAAAGCTGAGTCACAATCTGAAAAGGTTCACCCAGTTATGTGTCTGTGGCATTTATGCATCTGGTGGTAATACTGGAAAACAAAATGCTTAGGGTCACGGCCAAGACTCATAAAGTAGTTGTGTTCAAGAATCAACATACTGAACTAGGAGAATCAATAACACTATCTGAATTCTGAGTTCTTATGGATGCTAATCATTCTGAACTTCAAAGGATAAAGTGAGATGCCAAAACTATTCAAAAGCAAAAAGCTACTAGCCACGCTCCTTAAAACTAATCTTCATTGATAATTTTGGAATTTATTGTATTTTTTCTTCTTTTTATCCTATTTTATTTTTAGTTGCTTGGGGACAAGCAACAATTTACGTTTGGTGTTGTGATGAGCGGATAATTTATACCCTTTTTGGCATTGTTTTTACATAGTTTTTAGTATGTTTTAGTTACTTTTTGTTATATTTTTATTAGTTTTTATACAAAAATCACATTTCTAGACTTTACTATGAGTTTGTGTGTTTTTCTGTAATTTCAAGTATTTTCTGGCTGAAATTGAGGGACTTGAGCAAAAGTCTTATTCAGAGGTTGAGAAAGGACTGCAGATACTGTTGGATTCTGACCCTCCTGCACTCGAAGTAGAATTTCTGGAGCTACAGAAGCCCAATAGTCTATACTTTTCTCGAGATTTGATGGTCCAAATTGGCGTCTAAACGCCAGCCAGAGACCCTTTTCTGGCTTAAAATGAATTGAGATCATAGGCCTTCCATCCTTGTCACTAATAACAATAGTTAACAAGAATTTATCTTATTACGTCATCCCCGATGATGGAGGAAGGTATCATGTTATCCTCATTCTCGGAGAAAGTCTAATAAGACTAGCTAATCTCAATCCAAAAGTCATAATCACTTACTAATTGAATTAGCAAGAGATTAGAGTCAATGGAAATCATACTAGATAACAACTCTAGATCACTGACATAAGTTGGGTTTTCATGGCTCAAGATTGCCTAATTACTCTTTCCAAGCCAAGAATGCTCAAAATCTAATCTAACATCCAACCAAGTATTTTGTCAAACACTTGGAAGGCATAAAAGGAAAGTATAATAAATGACAAGAAATAGTAAAATCTACCAACTACAAATTGCAAGGAGGTAAGATCAACAACTCGAATTCACAATAAAAGACATCAAACATCAATTACATTAATAGAAAATCCAAATCCAACAAGTGTTCATCAATCATAAACAAAGAAGCATGAAAAGGAAAATTAACAAGAGGGAACAAGAAGATTACATCACTACAGCATGAAAATGTAGAAGAAACAAGATGAAAGAAAGGAATTAAACATGGATCTATGATGCAATTAATCCTAGGAACCCTAATTCTAGAGAGAAGAGGGAGCTTCTCTCTCTAGAAACTAAGCTACATGATGTAAGAACTTCAAACAATTGCTCCCCCCTTATCCAAGCTTGAATTCTGCATGAAATAGCATTAGAAATGAGTTGGATTGGGCCCAAAATGCTCTAAAAATCACTGGCCACGAGTTGCTTTGAGTAAATCACGTGCACCAATCGGTGTGCACGTGTACAATGTGCGTGAGCATCCCTAGACATCAGGTAACTATGACAAATTTTATATTATTTTGAAGCCCCGGATGTTAGCTTTCCAACGCAACTAGAACCGTCTCATTTGGACCTCTGTAGCTCAAGTTATGATCGATTAAGTGCAAAGAGGTCAGGCTTGACAGCTTGCAGTTCCTTCATTTCTTCATGAGTTCTCCCACTTTGCATGCTTTTCTCCTCACTTCTTCCATCGAATACTTGCCTTATGAACCTGAAATCACTCAACAAACACATCAAAGCATCGAATGGAATTAAAGTGAATTAAAATCACCAATTTAAGGGCCTAAAAAGCATGTTTTTACACTTAAGCACAATTCAAGGGAGAATTACAAAACCATGATATTTCATTGAATAAATGTGGGAAAAGGTGATAAAATCCTCCAAATTAAGCACATGATAAACCACAAAATTGGGGTTTATCAAGACATAGAGGTAGAATTTTCACAACCTCCTTGTTATGACTTGAGTGATGGGGAAGAGAAAGTTGGTGAGGAAGCAATTCCGTTCCAAGAACATATTGAGTGGGTGGCAATTTCACCTATGAGCTTTATTGGTCCCCATCAATATGCTATCTTGGAGATGGACTACCAACTCAAGGTCCTTCTTGGGTTGGCGCATGGTGGAGGAAAGGGTATTGGTTGCCAAGAGAATCCAAGGCCCTTCAAGAAGAACAATTCAAAAATTGGAGTTCAAGAATGGTGTGAAGCACAATTGGGTAATTTTTGGAAAATGTTGGGTTGTTACAAGGGTCAATTAGGAGCTTATCTATCCGGTTTGAAGCATAAAGATCAACAGGAAGGTGAGCGAATGCCTAGAATATGGGATCCCAGAGGAGAGTCAAAGACCAAGCATGGATGGAGGTTCAAGGAGGAGTGGAAACACAAGCCACCCTAGCTAGAGTCTCCTCAATAAGTCTAACTTAAGGACTATAAACCAAAGTGCTAGGTGGGAGGCACCGCACCATGGTAACATCTTTCTTACCCTTTCTCTTTGTTTATAGTCCTAGTTTATTGCATATTTGCTTGTCTTAGTTAGCTTAGGATTGGTTTAATTTGAGCTTAGATATGTTAGTTTGCATATGGATCATGATTTTATGATGTTTTTAATGTTTGGGGTTGAAATGTTGATTAAGCTAAGGCATAACACCTTAGAAATGAAAGAAATTTTTTTTGCAAAACAGGGCATCTGTAAGTACGCACGCTACTTTGCGTGCGCACACAACTGTGAGTTTCGCGACCTGTAAAAGTGCACAAGCCTGTGCGTCCGCACAGCCCTTGCAGTGCCCTCTGCTCGCAATGCCAGCACAGTTTGTGCATGGGTACTGCCTTGTTTTCTATGACATGTGCGTGCGCACTGCTCTGTGCGAACACACGTGTCTCCCTTCTTGCGCTCTTTGTGCGGCCGCACAGCCATGTGCGTCCGCATGCCAATATGTAACCCCTCTGGTGGGAGCATTGGCGTGGCTTGTACACGTGAACACCCCCTATCTTTCCTTCTGTGCGTGCGCACAGACCTGTGTGCGCACGCACACACGATCTTGCTTCTACAAAAAAAAAGCATTTTGTGCGCACGCACAGGTATGTACGTGCGCACACATCTATACCCCTCTTCTGTTTGGAGCGTTCGCACACATTGTGTGAGCGCACAACTCCCTTTTTCCACCTTGTGTGCGTACGCACACACACTGCACGTATGCACTTAGTAATTAAATAAGTTGCAAGTGTCTCTTTGATGTTGATTGGGTTGCTTGTTGATTGAATTTCATCGATGCACTTGTACTTTACCTTCAATTACTAGCACCTAATTGGATTTGCACATTTACATTTTGTTGCATATTAGGTAAAACTTTTATGAGTGCACATGGAATTTAGTGAATTGAATTGAATTGCTTGTTCACCATGGATTTTAAGTCAATATAATCGCATCACAAGGTCCTTGTTTCTTATTAATGCTTTGCATTTGTTTGAGTGACTTGGCTTGATTCTTATCAAGATTGTCACTTTGTGCAACAAGTACCTTTACCATGTGACTATGTCATTAATTTTGAAGATGAATAAGTAGTTCTCTTTTCATTATTACATTGGTTATTGTTTGTTGTGCTATTTTATACTAATTTCGCTCTTTCACTTACACAACTTCAATATCCAATAATCCTTAAACTCAATTCACCCTTGTGGTGGTTGCCTAAGTTTGTTTGTCCTTAATTGTAGCTTACTTATTGCTTGCATCTTAGGCCATTTAATTGAGGAACTCATTCTTACTTTTTGATTGTGTGGATGCCATTTTAACCGGCCGTTGTGTGTATTCTAATCACGTGTACACTTGGAATACACACATGGCTCAGTTTTTTTTCATACCACACCACCATGCAAAATTCTTCAATGAGATGCTTATTTACTCTCTCCTTTATCTTTTTGTGCCACTTCCCTATGACTCTTAAGTATACTTTATTCCTTCTTTTTTGAGGATGAGACACAAGGCACGGAGCTGGGAGAGGAGGAGGACACCGGGGACGAAGATACCGAGAATGCATTGGACTCGGTGGTTTCCATACAACCCAAGCCCCCTGCATCCACCAGCTGAAGGTGGAGGAACTTAGATACATTCCCCTCGGATGATGTTCGTGCACGGAGGACCGTGTAACACTTAAGTGTGGGGGAGGATTTGTCATTTTGGGGTGTAAACTTTCTTTTCCCAAACACTTTGTACCTTATTTTTGTTTTTTTCTAGTAGGTTTCTTGTATATATTTGGAGTATTTTTGTCTGTTGCATTACATTTTCTTTTGGTATATATATCATAGTTTATATCTAGCTATTGCATGTTGCATTTTTTTTGCATCTTTTCCTTAGTATATATTCTATAAATAGAAGTTGTGATTGGATGTTGTGAATAGTATAGCACCTAGTTCAATTTTGTCCTAATTGTTCATGTTATATTTTGGTTGTTGAAAAAATTAGGAACAGAACTAGGAAACTTTTGAAAAATTACATCCATCACAACATACATACGCATATAGGAATAATTTTGGTGAAAAACAACATGGATTTCCAAGAATTTTGTTTGAAGGGCATTCTATTGAATTGATTGAGAAAATTGTTTTCAAACTTGCTTGAATGATTTCTTTATGGAACATAGAAGAGTAAAGAACAAATACCCTGTGAGTTTTTGAGTTTTAATGAGTGGTTACACATTTTAACCACTAATTTTGTTCATTGTGTGTTATATCTCCTTCTATGATTGTGATCTTGGTTTTGCTCGATTCTTTATTTCCAATATTTGATGTTTGAATGCATTTAGCATGATTGAGGCCATCTTTGAATTAAACTCACTCACCCATATAGCCTTACCCTTGCATCTACCTTTGTTAACCCCTTTGAGCTTTTTAATCCCTTTTGTTCAAATTATAACCATATCAAAAGCCTAAGCGTAAAACCATGGAATGACCTTGAATTGCATCCTTGATTAGCTTAGGATGGGGTGTGTGTGTCGTTTAAGTGTGGGAGAAATCTTGGGAAGCATTGGTAGAGAAAAAAAATTTTTTTGTTTTGGGTACTTATTGAAAAATTTGGAAAATGGGTGCACATTCATGTATCAACTTGCTTTAACCACATGCATTTGTCAAAAATAAAAAGAAAAGAAAAGAAAAAAGTGAAAGGGGACAAAGGTCTCCCCAAAAAGGAAAAAGAAAATGAAATGAATGAATAAGAAATGCATATGTGAACTTGGATAAAAAGATGCATGAATGTGTATAAAAAGGGAATGGAAAGTTAGGTTGCATAGTTTGTAATTTGGTTGATATAGGTTGAGTGGACATTTGAGCTAATCAAAGATTCAATTCCCTAGTTCACTTAGCCATATTTATCCTACCTTAACCCTAACCCCATTACAACCCTCTAAAGACCTCATGATACTTGCACTCACACATTACATGTTTGTTGATTGTTAGATGAAAAGTAAATCCTTGAAAGCATGATTAGGAGGAGACTTAAGTGATTAAACCCTAAAACACCGAGTGCTTAGAGTGTATACACACCTAGTGAGGGTTCGGTCACTCAACTCTATGTTTCCATACCTCTTATCATGTATTCTTGCAAGTTGCTTCATTTTTATGAGAGAATCAATTCTTTAGATTTTGTTTGCATTGAATTCTTTGCTTGGCCCTATATGTCTATATACTTGCTTGGAATTTGATTGTTTGTTTTCACCAATTCAATAGGATACTATATATATATATATAGACATGCATGCATATAGATAGTTACATTCAATAAGTTGTTTCCCTTTGATTATTCTCCTTGCTTGGCTTAGCATGAGGACATGCTATTGTTTAAATGTGGGGGAATTGATAAGTCCATATTTGACGATATATTTTAGGTTGAATTGGATGGATTTCATCACATAAACTCACACTTATTCACTAAAATAGCATACTTTTGTGTTTGATCCCTAAATTGAACCTAGATGTGAAAACATGCATTTTTGTGCTTAAATTGAGTAATTTAATCCCACTTTTATTCCATTCGATGCCGTGATATGTTTGTTGAGTGATTTCAGATCTTAGAGGCAAGAATGGTTTGGTAGAAGTGGAAGAAAGCATGCAAAAAGGGAGAAAACATGAAGAAAACAAAGGAGAAAAGTATTTCAGCCCACGCACACCTTCTGTGCCCACGCACAGGGGTCAAAATTAGGACCTGTGCCCATGCTCAGGGCAGAATGGAAATTAGGACCTGTGCATCCGCACAGGGCCGTGCCCATGCACAGGAGGAAAATCAGCAAGTGTGCCCATGCACAAACTTGTGTTTCCGCACAGGTACCAGCACGTGCCTCCATTAAAATTGCACGTGGACTCACGTTTTGGGGGCTTTTTGGCCCATTTTTGAAGGCTTTGGAGCATATTTGAACGGGGAAGCAACTGTATATCATACCATACATTACCATACTTCATAGAAGAGTTTTTAGGATTAGTTTTAGAGTAGTTTAGTTTAGGTTTTTAATGAGCAGATAATTTATACACTTTTTGGCATTGTTTTTACATAGTTTTTAGTTTGATTTAGTTAATTTTTATTATGTTTTTATTAGTTTTTATGCAAAAATTATATTTTTGGACTTTACTATGAGTTTGTTTGTTTTTCTGTGATTTCAGGTATTTTCTGGCTGAAATTGAGGGACTGAGCAAAAATCTGATTCAGAGGCTGAAAAAGGACTGTAGATGCTGTTGGATTTTGACCTCCCTGCACTCAAAATGGATTTTCTGGAGCTAAAGAGACCCAATTGACGTGCTCTTAATTTCGTTGGAAAGTAGACATCCAGGGCTTTCCAGAAATATATAATAGTCTATTCTTTTCCCGAGTTTTGATGACTCAAACTGGCGTTCAAACGCCAACTTCCTGCCCCATTCTGAAGTTAAACGCCAAAAATAGGTTACAAACCAGAGTTAAACGCCACAAACACACTGTAACCTGGTGTTTAACTCCAAGAGAAGTCTCTACACGTGTAAAGCTCAATGCTCAGCCTAAGCACACACCAAGTGAGCCCCGGAAGTGGATTTCTGCATCATTTACTTATCTCTGTAAACCCTATTAACTAGTTTAGTATAAATAGGACTTTTTACTATTGTATTCAAGGTCTTGGTCATTCTGGTTCCCCCTCTGGGGCCGAAGCCAATGAACACCATTATCACTTATGTATTTTCAACGGTGGAGTTTCTACACACCATAGATTAAGGTGTGGAGCTCTGCTGTTCCTTATGAATTAATGCGAAGTACTATTGTTTTTCTATTCAATTCAAGCTTATTCTTATTCCAAGATATTCACTCACACTTCAATCTGATGAATGTGATGATCCGTGATACTCATCATCATTCTCACCTATGAACACGTGCCTGACAACCACTTCTGTTCTATCTGCAATAGCTTGAGCGTGTATCTCTTAGCCTCCATTCCGAAAGATCGGAGTCTTCGTGGTATAAGCTAGAATCAATTTGCAGCATTCTTGAGATCCGGAAAGTCTAAACCTTGTCTGTGGTATTCCTAGTAGGATCTGGGATGGGATGACTGTGACGAGCTTCAAACTCGCGAGTGTTGGGCGTAGTGACAGACGCAAAAGGATCAATGGATCCTATTCCAACATGAGTGAGAACCGACGGATGATTAGCCGTGCGGTGACAGCGCATTTGGACCATTTTCACTGAGAGGACAGATGGTAGCCATTGACAACGGTGATCCCCAACATACAACTTGCCATGGAAAGGAGTATGAATGATTGAATGAAGACAGTAGGAAAGCAGAGATTCAGAAGGAGTAAAGCATCTCCATACGCTTATCTGAAATTCTCATCAATGAATTACAAAAGTATTTCTATCTTATCTTATATTTTATTTATATTTTAATTATCAAAACCTCATAACCATTTGAATCTGCCTGGCTGAGATTTACAAGATGACCATAGCTTACTTCAAGCCGACAATCTCCGTGGGATCGACTCTTACTCACGTAAGGTTTATTACTTGGACGACCTAGTGCACTTGCTGGTTAGTTGTGCGGAGTTGTGAAGAAGAATTGAGATTATGAACGTGCGTACCAAGTTTTTGGCGCCGTTGTCGGGGATTGCTTGAGTTTGGACAACTGACGGTTCATCCTGTTGCTCAGATTAGGTAATTTTATTTTATTTTTAAGCTTTTTACTTCTTATTTTCGAAAAATACAAAAAAAAAATTAATAAAATTATAAAAACCAAAAAAAATTTTTTGTGTTTCTTGTTTGAGTTTAATGTCAATTTTTAAGTTTGGTGTCAATTGCATCTTTTTTTATCTTCTTTAAATTTTCGAAAAATTCATGCATGGTGTTCTTCATGATCTTCAAGTTGTTCTTGATGATCTTCTTTGTTTGATCTTTTCAATTTTATGTTTTGTGTCTTTTCTTGTTTTTCATATGCATTTTCAATTTGTTAGTATCTAAACATTAAAAATTTCTAAGTTTGGTGTCTTGCATGTTTTTCTTTTCTTAAAAATTTTCAAAAATAAGTCTTGATGTTCATCTTGATCTTCAAAGTGTTCTTAGTGTTCATCTTGACATTCAAAGTGTTCTTGCATGCATTAGTTATTTTGATTCATAATTTCTATGTTTTGTTTCAATTTGGTGATTTTCTCTCTCTTTACTAAAAATCCAAAAATCAAAAATATATCTTTCCTTGTTTTACTCATAAATTTCAATTTTAAAATTCTATCTTTTCAAATATTTTTCAAAAATCAAATCTTTTTCATTTATCTTTACATATTTTCGGAATTTTTTAAATTGATTTTCAAAATCTTTTTCTTATTCTTACTTCATATTTTCGAAAATCTCACTAACATTTAATGTTTTAATTCAAAAATTTTTTAAGTTGTTACTTGCCTATTAAGAAAGGTTCAATCTTTGAATTTTAAAATCATATCTTTTGATTTCTTATTAGTTAAGTAATCAACTTTAATTTTAAAAATCAAATCTTTTTAAATTTCTTTTTCAAATCTTTTTTAAAATGATTTTCAATCATATCTTTTTCAAAAATCAATTTCAAAATCTTTTCTAACTTCTGATCCTTTCAAAATTGATTTTCAAATATTTTTCAATTAACTACTTAACTTTTTATTTGATTTTAAAATTTTTCTATTTCAATCATATCTTTTTCAAAATCATCTAACTAATTTTCTCTCTCTGATTTTCGAAAACTCCTCCCCACTTTTTCAAAATTCCTTTTTGTTAACTAATTGTTTTAAATTTTAATTTAATCTTATTTCTCTTTTAAATTTCGAATTATAACTAATATTTAAAATAAAAATAAAAATATTTTTATTTTATTATATTTAATTTTTGAATTCTTCCCCTTCTTCTACTCTTCTTTTCTTTTACTCACATAAAGGAATCTCTATACTGTGACATAGAGGATTCCTCTTCTTTTATGTTCTCTTCTTTTTCATATGAGTAGGAACAGAGATAAAGACATTCATATTGAATCTGATCCTAAACCTGAAAGGACTCTTAAGAGGAAACTAAGAGAAGCTAAAACATAACCCTCTGGAGAGGACTTGACAGAAATTTTCAAAAAAGAAGGAGACATGGCCGAACCCAATAACAATGGTGGAGATGCACGGAAGATGCTTGGTGACTTTACTGCACCCTCTTCTGACTTCTATGGAAGAAGCATCTCAATTCCTGCCATTGGAGCAAACAACTTTGAGTTTAAGCCTCAATTAGTTTCTCTAATGCAACAGAATTGCAAGTTTCATGGACTTTCATTGGAAGATCCTCATCAGTTCTTAGCTGAATTCTTGCAAATCTGTGACACTGTCAAGACCAATGGAGTTGATCCCGAGGTCTACAGGCTTATGCTTTTCCCTTTTGCTGTAAGTGACAGAGCTAGAACATGGTTGGATTCACAACCTAAGGAAAGCCTGAACTCTTGGGAAAAGCTGGTCAGTGCTTTCCTGGCAAAATTCTTTCCACCTCAAAAGATGAGCAAGCTTAGAGTGGAAATCCAAACCTTCAGACAGAAGGAAGGTGAATCCCTCTATGAAGCTTGGGAAAGATATAAGCAATTGATTAAAAGGTATCCTACTGACATGCTTCCAGAATGGAGCATCATATGTATATTCTATGATGGTCTGTCTGAGTTGTCAAAAATGTCATTGAACCATTCTGTAGGAGGATCTCTTCATCTGAAAACCCCTGAAGAAGCTTAGGAACTCATTGAAATGGTTGTAAATAACCAGTTCATGTACACCTCTGAGAGGAATCCTATGAACAATGGGACGCCTCAGAAGAAAGGAGTTCTTGAAATTGATACTCTGAATGCCATATTGGTTCAGAACAAAATATTGACTCAGCAAGTCAATATGATTTCTCAGAGTCTGAATGGATTGCAAGCTGCATCCAACAGTACTAAAGAAGCATCTTCTGAAGAAGAAGCTTATGATCCTGAAAACCCTGCAATGGCAGAGGTGAATTACATGGGAGAACCCTATAATCCTTCATGGAGAAATCACCTAAATTTCTCATGGAAGGACTAACAGAAGCCTCAACAAGGCTTCAATAATAATGGTGGAAGAAATAGGTTTAGCAATAGCAAGCCTTTTCCATCATCTTCTCAGCAATAGATAGAGAATTCTGAACAGAGCCATTCTGGCCTGGCAACCATAGTCTCTGATCTATCCAAGACTACACAAAGTTTCATGAATGAAACAAGGTCCTCCATTAGAAATTTGGAGGCACAGGTGGGTCAGCTGAGTAAGAAGATTACTGAAACTCCTCCCAGTACTCTCCCAAGCAATACAGAAGAAAATTCCAACAGAGAGTGCAAGGCCATAACCATGACCAACATGGCCGAACCTGGAGAGAGTGAGGAGGACGTGAGTCCCAGTGAGAAAAGCCTCATGGGACGTCCTCTGGATATAAAGGAGATTTCCTTTGAGGATCCAAAGGAATCTGAGGCTCATACAGAGACCATAGAGATTCCATTGAACTTCCTTCTGCCATTCATGAGCTCTGATGAATATTCTTCCTCTGAAGTGGATGAAGACATCACTGAAGAGCAAGTTACTAATTATCTAGGAGCAATCATGAAGCTAAATGCCAAGTTATTTGGTACTGAGACTTGGGAGGATGAACCCCCTTTGTTCACCAATGAACTGAATGCATTAATGAGGCAGACATTACCTCAGAAGAAACTGGATCCCGGAAAATTCTTCCTACCTTGTACCATAGGCACCATAACCTTTGAAAAGGCTCTGTGTGACCTGGGGTCAGGGATAAACCTCATGCTACTCTCTGTAATGGAGAAACTGGGAATCTTTGAGCTGCAAGCTGCAAGAATCTCTCTAGAGATGGCAGACAAATCAATAAAACAGGCTTATGGACTAGTAAAGGATGTACTAGTGAAGGTTGAAGGCCTTTACATCCCTGCTAATTTCATAATCCTAGACACTGGGAAGGATGATGATGAATCCATCATCCTTGGTAGATCCTTCCTAGCCACAACAAAAGCTGTGATTGATGTTGACAGAGGAGAGTTGGTCCTTAAGTTGAATGAGGACTACCTTGTATTCAAGACTCAAGGTTCTCCTTCTGTAACTTTAGAGAGGAAGCATGAAAAGCTTCTCTCAATACAGAGTCAAACAAAACCCCCACATTCAAACTCTAAGCTTGGTGTTGGGAGGCCACAACCAAACTCTAAGTTTGGTGTTGAGAGGCCACAACCAAACTCTAAGTTTGGTGTTGAGAGGCCCCAACCCTGCTCTGATTATCTGTGAGTCTCCATGAGAGCTCACTGTCAAGCTATTGACATTAAAAAAGTGCTTATTGGGAGGCAACCCAATGTTATTAAATTATATCTATTTATTTTTCATTGTTATTTTATGTTTTCTGTAGGTTGATGATCATGTGAAGTCACAAAAACAACTGAAAAATCAAAAAGAGAATGAAAAACAGCATTAAAAACAGCACACCCTGGAGGATAAGCTTACTGGCATTTAAACACCAATAAGAAGCATCAGACTGGCGTTTAACGCCAGAAAGAAGCACCAACTTGGTGTTAAACACCAATAAAGGGAGAAAAGTTGGTGTTTAACGCCCGAAACAAGCAGCAGTCTGGCGTTAAATGTCAGGATTGCACTCTAAGGGCGTTTACACGCCTAAATATAGCAGGGATGATAAGTCCTTGACTCCTCAGGATCTGTGGACCCCACAGGATCCCCACCAACCTCAACTCACTCTCTCTCTCTTCTTCACACCTCCATATCTCTTCCCCAAATACCCTTCACAATTCAAACCATTTCCCTCCCACACCTAACCCCTTGGCCAAACCACTTCCGTCACTCTATCTCCTTCATTTTCTTCTTCTTCTACTTTCCTCTTTCTTCTTTTGCTCGAGGACGAGCAAACCTTCTAAGTTTTGTGTGGTAAAAGCGTTGCTTTTTGTTTTTCCATAACCATTTATAGCACCTAAGGCCAGAGAAACCTCCAGAAAGAGAAAAGGGAAGGCAAAAGCTTCCACCTTTGAGTCATGGGAGATGGAGAGATTCATCTCAAAGGTCCATCAAGACCACTTCTATGAAGTTGTGGCCAAGTCATTTGTACCCTATGCAATTCAGCTGGAATTGTCATAGAGGGAGACATCCTCATTGAAGAGGACAATCCCATCACTAAAAAGAGGATGGAGCAAACAAGAGAGCCCACTCATGGACCTCAACAAGAGCATGAGGAAATTCCTCATCATGAAATCCCTGAGATGCCTCAAGGGATGCACTTTCCTCCACAAAACTATTGGGAGCAAATTAACACCTCCCTAGGAGAATTGAGTTCCAACATGGGACAACTAAGGGTGGAGCACCAAGAGCACTCCATCATTCTCCATGAAATTAGAGAAGATCAAAGAGTCATGAGGGAGGAGCAACAAAATCAAGGAAGAGACATTGAGGAGCTAAATCACTCCATAAGATCTTCAAGAGGAAGAACTAGCCACCATCACTAAGGTGGACCCGTTCTTTAATTTCCTTGTTCTTTATTTTTTTGTTTTTCGTTTCCTATGCCTTATGTTTTATCTATATTTGTGTCTTATTACATGATCACTAGTGTTTAAGTGTCTATGTCTTAAAGCTATGAATGTGCTATGAATCCATCACCTTTCTTAAATGAAAAATATTTTAATCACAAAAGAACAAGAAGTACATGATTTGGAATTCATCCTTGAAATTAGTTCAATTATTTTGATGTGGTGACAATACTTTTTGTTTTCTGAATGAATGATTGAACAGTACATATGTCTTTTGAATTTGTTGTTTATGAATGTTAAAATTGTTGGCTCTTGAAAGAATAATGAAAAAGGAGAAATGTTATTGATATTCTGAAAAATCATAAAATTGATTCTTGAAGCAAGAAAAAGCAGTGAAGAACAAAG
This sequence comes from Arachis ipaensis, assembly GCF_000816755.2. Taxonomy (NCBI): domain Eukaryota; kingdom Viridiplantae; phylum Streptophyta; class Magnoliopsida; order Fabales; family Fabaceae; genus Arachis; species Arachis ipaensis. The sequence continues at coordinate 84,060,873 of NC_029792.2, read as the reverse complement.
CTTGCAAAAAAAAATGGCAAAAATAAAAGAAAAAGAAAGAAAAAGAAAAAGCAAGCAGAAAAAGCCAAGAGCTCTTTAAACCAAAAGGCAAGAGCAAAAAGCCAATAACCCTTTAAACTAAAAGGCAATGGTAAAAAGGATCCAAGGCTTTGAGCATTAATGGATAGGAGGGCCCAAGGGAATAAAATCCTGGCCTAAGCGGCTAAACCAAGCTGTCCCTAACCATGTGCTTGTGGTGTGAAGGTGTCAAGCCAAAAGCTTGAGACTGAGCGGTTAAAGTCGTGATCCAAAGCAAAAAGAGTGTACTTAAGAACCCTAGACACCTCTAATTGGGGACTCTAGCAAAGCTGAGTCATAAATTGAAAAGGTTCACCCAGTTATGTGTATGTGGCATTTATGTATCCGGTGGTAATACTGGAAAATAAAGTGCTTAGGGCCACGGCCAAGACTCATAAAGTAGCTGTGTTGAAGAATCAACATACTGAACTAAGAGAATCAATAACACTATCTAAATTTTGAGTTCCTATAGATGCCAATCATTCCGAACTTCAAAGGATAAAGTGAGATGCCAAAACTGTTCAGAAGCAAAAAGCTACTAGTCCCGCTCATCTAATTGGAACTAAGCTTCATTGATATTTTGAAATTTATTGTATTTTCTCTTCTTTTTATCCTATTTGATTTTCAGTTGCGTAGGGACAAGCAACAGTTTAAGTTTGCTATTGTGATGAGCGGATAATTTATACGCTTTTTGGCATTATTTTTACATAGTTTTTAGTATGATTTAGTTAATTTTTATTATGTTTTTATTAGTTTTTATGCAAAAATCATATTTCTAGACTTTACTATGAGTTTGTGTGTTTTTCTGTGATTTCAGGTATTTTCTGGCTGAAATTGAGGCACCTGAGCAAAAATCTTATTAAGAGGCTCAAACAGGACTACAGATGCTGTTGGATTCTGACCTCCCTGCACTCGAAATAGATTTTCTGGAGCTACAGAGACCCAATTGACGAGCTCTCAATTTCGTTAGAAAGTAGACATCCAGGGCTTTCCATCAATATATAATAGTTCATACTTTTCCCGAGTTTTGATGACGCAAACTGGCGTTCAAACACCAACTTCCTACCCTATTCTGAAGTTAAACGCCAAAAACAGGTTACAAACCAGAGTTTAACGCCACAAACAGGCTGCAACCTGGTGTTTAACTCCAAGAGAAGTCTCTACACGTGTAAAGCTCAATGCTCAGCCTAAGCACACACCAAGTGGGTCTTGGAAGTGGATTTCTGCATCATTTACTTATCTCTGTAAACCCTAGTAACTAGTTTAGTATAAATAGGACTTTTTACTATTGTATTCAAGGTCTTGGTCATTCTGGTTCCCCCACTTGGGCCGAAGCCAATGAACACCATTATCACTTATGTATTTTCAATGGTGGAGTTTCTACACGTCATAGATTAAGGTGTGGAGCTCTGCTGTTCCTCATGAATTAATGTGAAGTACTATTGTTTTTCTATTAAATTCAAGCTTATTCTTATTCCAAGATATTCACTCGCACTTCAACCTGATGAATGTGATGCTCTGTGACACTCATCATCATTCTCACCTATGAACGCGTGCCTGACAACCACTTCTATTCTATCTGCAATAGCTTGAGCGTGTATCTCTTAGCCTCCATTCCGAAAGATCGGAGTCTTCGTGGTATAAGCTAGAATCAATTGGCAGCATTCTTGAGATCCAAAAAGTCTAAACCTTGTCTGTGGTATTCCGAGTAGGATCTGGGATGGGATGACTGTGACGAGCTTCAAACTCGTGAGTTTTGGGCGTTGTGACAGACGTAAAAGGATCAATGGATCCTATTCCAACATGAGTGAGAACTGACAGATGATTAGTCGTGTGGTGACTGCGCATTTGGACTATTTTTACTGAGAGGACGGACGGTAGCCATTGACAACGGTGATCCCCCAACATATTGCTTGCCATGGAAAGGAGTATTAATGATTCAATGAAGACAGTAGGAAAGCAGAGATTTAGAAGGAGCAAAGCATCTCCATACGCTTATCTGAAATTCTCATCAATGAATTACATAAGTATTTCTATCTTATCTTATATTTTATTTATATTTTAATTATCAAAACTTCATAACCATTTGAATCTTCCTGACTGAGATTTACAAGATGACCATAGCTTGCTTCAAGCCGACAATCTCTGTGGGATTGACCCTTACTCACGTAAGGTTTATTACTTGGACGACCCAGTGCACTTGCTGGTTAGTTGTGCAGAGTTGTGAAGAAGAATTGAGATTATGAACGTGTGTACCAAGTTTTTGGCGCCGTTGAGATCACAATTTCGTGCACCAGTTTTCTCTCTTAGGGTTTTAATTAGGGTTTCAATGTAGCATTTTATACTTCAATTTTGTTCTTGGATTTTGCTATCTTATTGTAAGTTTTTCTTTAGTTCTCTCTTTTATGACATTACTTGTTCTACACTTTCTCATATTTTCATTTCTCTTGCCAATTTATATAGTTTTGCAATTTTGGATTTCTAGTTATTTAAATAGATGTTTGATGGCTTTTATATGTTTGTTTGAGTTGCCTTTATTGATTTTGATCATTTATGGTTCATAGATTTCATCAATTTCCCAATTTTGCCATTTTTTATGTTTATGCCCACTATGTGTTTAATGAAATGCCAATTTTGATTATGGGGTAATTTCCACCCCTTGGCTTGGGGAAAATGAGTGTATGGATTACTAGAGCCATAATGTCCAATATTTAGTGATAATTCTTGGGTTGTTAATTGTTCTTGTTCCCACTAACGCTAATTTTTTGCTAAGGTAATTAGCAAGCAAGCTAGGAATTGTGGGTTAAGAACACTTATGCTCATTTAACTTACTCACCGATGTGAGGGTTGACTTAGTGAGATTAATCCATCATAATTATCATAGTTGTGGTTATGGCAAGGAAGGAATTCCATAACTCATTCCAAGTCAATGTTTCATTTATGTTTTGAACTACTTTCCATTACTTTTTAGCCTTACTTGTTTATATTACATACATAGTTCTTTTATTCCTTTATTAGTTTATTAATTGCAATTTTATCTAGTTTTTTTATCTCTTTATTTGTTTGCTTCCTTATCATTGAAAATCCCCTTGCTACTCACAACCAAAATTGTGTGCATTCATTGGCATTAGTTCCTAGGGAGAACAACCCGGGAGTCTAAATACTCTCGGTTATAATTGTGTTTTGAATTGTGACAATGTTTAGAATGATAATTTGATTGATGATCAATGGTTGGGTTTGGACTATACTTGCAACGTCAATCCTATTTTTAGTACGAAAATCCATACCCATGCTTTTGGTCGTCGTCAAAGTCCACACTAACCAACCTATGAAATATATTCTACAAAAGACGGACCTAACAGGAAGGATGTTACAATGGGTTGTGGAACTGTCTGAGTTTGATTTAAATTATGAAGCTCGGACAACAATTAAGTCCCAGTATTTCGCTGACTTCATAGCTGAATAAATTGAAAGTCGAGAAAGTCTGATAACTTGGAGCTTGTACGAAGATGGGTCATCCAATAAACCTGGCAGTGGATCAGGTGTCGTCTTGGAAAGTGAGCAAGGAACTCGGATAGAACTTTCATTGAGGTTCGAGTGCCTTGCCTTTAATAACCAAGCAGAATACAAGGCCTTGCTTGCTGGCTTGAAGCTGGCTAAAGAAGTAGGAGCACAAACGTTGATGGTGTTTAATAATTTCCAAGTGGTAGCTTCACAAATTAATGGCACTTACCAAGCCAAAGACCCCAACATGAAGAAATATTTAGATAAAGCACAAGAACAGCTAGCACAATTCTCAAAAGGAGAGGTCTGACACATAACTAAGGAGTCAAATGCCTGAGCTGACTCCCTTTCCAAACTCGCCAGCACCAAGCCAAGGGGCAATAATAGAAGCCTAATCTAAAAAACTCTCCAAGAACCATCAATATCAAAGGGAGATAACAACTCATACATAATGGCCATATCCAATCAAAATTTAGGATGGATAACTCCCATAATCAACTATCTTAAATTTGATGTCCTCCTTAAAAACGAAAAGGAGGCTCGAAGACTTGTAAGGGAAGCACAAAATTACACCCTGGTCTACAATGTTCTATATAAAAGAGGAATATCAACACCTCTCCTAAAGTGCGGCCCGACCTCCAATACAAAGGAGGTCTTGGAGGAAGTACACAACGGCATATGTGGGAACCACTTAGGAGCCTGATCACTAGCCAAGAAGGTGATCTGGGTCAGCTTCTTTTGGTCGACCTTACAAAGAGAAGCGGCCGAGTTCATTAAAAAGTGCCTACCTTGTCAGAAGCATGCCAACTTCCATGTGGCGCCTCCTGAAGAACTTATTAGCGTCACTTCACCATGGCCATTTGCAAATTGGTGTCTTGATCTCCTCGGACCATTTTCTCAAGCTCTGGGACAAGTCAGATATCTCATAGTAGGGATTGACTATTTTACTAAGTGAATTGAAGCAGAACCATTAGCAACTATCACTGCCCAGAGAAGTTGGAAGTTCCTCTACAAAAATATTGTCATAAGGTTTAGAGTTTCCCAGTTCATCACCACGGACAATGAAACCAAGTTCACCAACTCGACCTTTAGAAATTAAGTGGCCAATCTCAAAATAAAGCACCAATTCACATCAGTAGAGCATCCTCAGGCTAGTGGCACACATGTAACCTAAAAAAGTACTACAATAAGGTAGCGCACCTTGTTCCTTGGTGTACTCTTTTTCCTGACCTGAAAGATTTTTTCCCCGATAAGGGTTTTTTCTAAAGGGGGTTTTAACGAGGCATCATAACAAGGGTAGCCAGAACCCTTAGTAGCAAATTTATGTAAAAGAATTTTTCATTTATCAATGATAACTTGATTTAAAGCTTTAGTAATTGAATAATAATAAGGATTTTATATATTTTAAGTTGATTAATTAGATTTTTAACTTTATTTTATAATTAAAAAGGAAATTGGTTTTTATAATTTTTAATAATTGAATTAGAGTATTTATTTGAAAATAAATAAAGTTGATAATTAAATAGTACTTTTATAGATATTATTGAATTAATATTAGTTTTTTATTACTATATTACCCTTAATTCTATTAAAATTACCTAAACTATCCAAAAATCCCCAAATTGAAAATCCTAACTCTAACCTTTTTACCCCATCGCTTCACCACCTCACCCATTGCCATCCCACCCCCATTTCTCCCTCTCAGCTACAACGCACACACGAAATAAAAGAAAACGGGAGAAAACAAATGGAAAAGGAAAAGAGACATGAGAGATAGCAGAAGAGAGATGGAGATCGAGGGTGTGAGAAAACGGAGGAGAACCGGAGAAGAAGCAGCACCGACAAGGAACACGCGCTGCCATTGGAAACAGAACCGCGAAGAGAGTCGTCGAGACGTGGGTGAGAGACACGGGGTAAAAGATAGCTCGCGTTGCCTGTGCCGTCGTCAAGGTCTTCAATGTAGCCATCAATGGAGGTCTGTCGCCGAGGAGCAGAATGCGATGGAGAAGGGAGACCGAAGCTAACACACGCGCAGTAGGGAAAACGGCATCGCGGAATGGATCTGGATCTTTCTGCTGCTATTTCGTCACTATCGCAGCTGGGTTGCTGCCGCCGACGCTGTTGGGTATGACCAGAGAGAGAGGTGATAGTGGTGGATGTTGGTGCTGTTGCACGCTAGAGGAAGGGCCGGTACGTTGTCTCAAAGCCGCTGCATCACCACCAGAGTTTCCTGCCGCCGTTCCCCCTGTTGAATGTCATCACCAGAGCTGCAGCCACTGCGTTCTTTGGATTCTCCTATAAAAACAGTAGGATGTCTTACTCTGAAACCTTTGTAGTCACCATTTTGTTATATATTACTGAGATTTTTGTGACATTAATTGTCTTAGGGTTGAGTTCCTATTGCTGTATGGTGCTTCTATGGCTATTGCCATTACGAAAAATGGTTAATTTGATGTCGTTGATTTTGGGCAAAGAGGAAAGTGTTTTCAGACCCGTTTGGCTTTGTGGTTTTCGACTGTTTAAGGTAGTTTTTTGTTAAAATCTATTTTATATTACAGAATTGTTATAAATAGATATGGACGTGAAAAATGTATTTCTGTGATTATGTTTGTCTTATGGATGTGATTGTTCACTGAATTGAATTACTGACTGCTTGAATGGTGTGCGGTTGTAGATGAAAAATTGATAGTGAAACTAGATCGGCATTGAAAATGATTTGATTTTGGAAGCGGTTTGATTTTGAATTAGCTTAATTTTACAAATGATTTAATATTGGAGCTGGTTGATTTTGAAAAAGACTTGTTATTGGAATAGGTTGAATTTTGGAAAATGATTGAGATTTGGAAATAAGTTTGATTTATTGGAAATAAATTGAATTAGAGAAATAAATTGGTATCGAAATGGTTTGACATCAAACCTGATCTGATATCAAAACTGGTTTAAAAATTAGAAAGGTTTTGATATTTGATAATTGTTTGATAGTGAAGTTGGTTGAGAACGGGTTGGAAAATGTGGTTTTGATGGGACCCGTAAGGGTGGCATAGTCCGAATTTTAGAGGAGATACTGTCCAAATTTTTGTAAAAAATGGAGATTTCTTTTAAAGTGGTTGTTTAGAAAGACTAAGATTTAAGGATTATATGACTTATTTCAGAGTTATTAAGAAAAAGATTATATTTTGAGTTTGAATTCTTAAAGAACGGAATGGGAGAAATGATGAGGATTGAATTTGAAAGAAGAATGATGAGAATTAATTTTAAAAGTATGATTTTTGAATAAATTTAATGATATTGAGAAACTGATTTGAAAATGAAATTAATTTTGATTAAGAGTTGAGACCTCGGGTAAGAGGCAGTGGCGTTGTTCACTTGCTTTGGAAAAGAGATGAGGAATAAGAATGAAGAAAACTGTGTTTGATTATGAAATTCAATGAATATGGTAAATGAGACATGGTTAAGGATGATTGATGACAAGTATATCTGTATTTTCTCGCTGGTTGTAAGGGTGACAGGGCACCTATTCCCTCTAATGGTGATAGGGCACCAACAAATGAGCTCATTAGCTATATGGCAGACATGCATCATATGCATTTGCATGCTTTGTTTGGGTTTGAATTTTTTTTGTTTGCCTAACTGCTTAACTGTCTTTAACTGCTATATATTTTTCTTGTCTGTTTTGCGTGTGTTTGTTTTGGTGTGATACTTTTGAGATTGAGTTTTGGTGCTGAATTGATGATAGTGTTAGTTGATTGTGTAATTGGTTTCTGATTGAGGTTTAGTAAAGTATGAAATATCAAGCTGTTCATCATAGGCTTAGTGAACCTATGTTTGGAACAGGTTGGTCATTCATACTGTTAGGAAACTTTTAAGGTTCTTTTATAGGAAAAGTGAGTTTTGGATTTCTGGATACTTAACTGATTTCTTTTAAAAAGGCTTTGAATTTTTGAGTAGTTAAACCGTCGGTTTTTAAAAGATTCACAAGACATCGATAATCACTGAGTTTGAAAATAGATTTCTCTTTAAATATCTTCTTATGACAATTCTGAAACTCTGTTGTGAGATCGTGTGGTTAGGTTCTCACCCCGTACTGCTTTATCTTTTCAGGAGACGAATGACGAGGCTCACGAAGAGTTTTATTGCGTTTTGCTTATTCGATGTTGTTGTTTTAGTTATTATTTATTTATCCATCGCCAACAATATTATATTTTGTAAGAGGGATTGGAATTGTATGTTTTGTATGCATACAAAATTCATAAGCTACTTATGTAAAGAGTGTTGTATATATGTACGTGTTTGTTGGTTTACAAGATAAAGTATTTTTCCAGTTTTTTCAAAGAAAACAGCAATACAGTTTTGTGTCAAAAGCTCTTATTTTATTATTATGTATATGAAGTCATCGTAATACTTCTTACTATCAGAGTGGCGCAGCCGGAAGCGTGACATTCTGATAGTGAGGGTGTTACAATCTGCCTCGGGAGCAATGATCTGAATATGAGATTTAAGGTTGGAAAACATTTCATCTGTGGCCTCAGTTACAAACTCCTCAAGTGTAGCATACCTCTTTATGAGCGGATATTTTATACGCTTTTTGGGGTTAATTTCATATAGTTTTTAGTGTGTTCTAGTTAGTTTTCAGCTTATTTTCATTAGTTTTTAGGAAAAATTCATATTTCTGGACTTTACTATGAGTTGTGTTTTTCTATAATTTCAGGTATTTTCTGGCCGAAATTGAGGGAGCTGAGCAAAAATCTGATTCAGGCTGAAAAAGGACTGCCGATGCTGTTGGATTCTGACCTCCCTGTACTCAAAATGGAATTTCTGGAGCTACAGAAATCCAAATGGCGCACTTCCAATTGTGTTGGAAAGTAGACATCTAGAGCTTTCCAGAAATATATAATAGTTCATACTTTGCTCAAGGATAGATGATGTAAACTGGCATTTAACGCCAGCTCTCTGCCCAATTCTGGCGTACAGCGCCAGAAACAAGCTGCAAGTTGGAGTTCAACGCCAGAAATGGATCCAAAGCTGGCGTTGAACGCCCAAAACAGCCCCAGGCACGTGAAAGCTTTAGTCTCAGCCCCAGCACACACCAAGTGGGCCCCAGAAGTGGATTTCTGCACTATCTGTTATAGTTTACTCATTTTCTGTAAACCTAGGTTACTAGTTTAGTATTTAAACAACTTTTGGGGATCTATTTTGTATCTCATGACATTTTTAGATCTGAACTTTGTAACTTTTAACGGCATGAGTCTCTAAACTCTATTGTTGGGGGTGAGGAGCTCTGCTGTGTCTCGATGAATTAATGCAAGTATTTCTGTTTTCCGTTCAAACATGCGTGTTCCTCTCTAAAATATCCATTCGCGCCTCATTATGGAGAAGGTGATGATCCGTGACAATCATCACCTTCCTCACTCCATGAACGTGTGTCTGACAATCACTTCCATTCTACATCAGATTGAATGATTATCTCTTAGATTCCTTAATCAGAATCTCCGTGGTATAAGCTAGTTTGATGGCAGCATTCATGAGAATCCGACAAGTCTAAACCTTGTCTGTGGTATTCCGAGTAGGATTCTGGGGTTGAATGGCTGTGACGAACTTCAAACTCACGAGTGCTGGGCGTAGTGACAGACGCAAAAGGATAGTAAATCCTATTCCGGTATGATTGAGAACCTGCAGATGATTAGCCGTGCGGTGACAGCGCACTTGGACCCTTTTCACTGGAAGGATGGATGGTAGCCATTGACAACGGTGATCCACCAACATACAGCTTGCCATAGGAGGACGTGCATGCGTGAATTAGAAACAGAGGAAAGTAGAATTTCAGAAGACAAAGCATCTCCAAAACTCCAACATATTCTCCATTACTGCATAACAAGTAATTTTTAATTTATGCTCCCTTGTTCATTTGCAAGTCAATTGATAACCACCAATTAATATCCTGACTGAGAATTGCAAGATAACCATAGCTTGCTTCAAACCAACAATCTCCGTGGGATCGACCCTTACTCACGTAAGGTTTTACTTGGACAACCCAGTGCACTTGCTGGTTAGTGGTACGAGTTGTGAAACGTGTTATTCATAATTCCTGCACCAAGTTTTTGGCGCCGTTGCCGGGGATTGTTTGAGTTTGAACAACTGACGGTTTATTTTGTTGCTTAGATTAGGAAAAATTTTTCTTTTTTGGTTTAGAGTCTTTTATTATTTATACATTGTTAAAATACTTTAAATTTATAGCTCAATTAGTTAGAGCTTGGTGCTTATGTTCTTGGTAATTGGCTATCCTAATTTTTAAAATCTTTTTCAAAAATAATTTTTCTTTGAATAAATCCTGTGCGAAACTCTAAGTTTGGTGTTTTCTTGTTATTTTTTTTTTTCGAAAATTTTAGTTTGGTTTTCTAAAAATTTTAAGTTTGGTGTTGTTTCTTCATGTTCTTGTGTTCTTGTGAGTCTTCAAAGTGTTCTTGAGTTTTCCTTGTGTCTTGATCTTAAAATTTTTTTTGTTTGTTGTTCCTTGGTGTTTCCCCTCCAAAATTTTCGAAAACTAGGAGCATTAGATCTAAAAATTTTAAATCTTGTGTGATTTTATTGTTTTTCTCTTTCCTCACTAAATTCAAAAATATCTTTTCTCTCTATTTTTAAAATAATTTTTTCAAAAATTATTTTTTAAAATTCAGATTTTTTTTTCAAAATTTAAAATCTTTTCCAAATTATATCTTTTTCAAAACTTCCTAACCTCTTTCTCTCTCCTCAATTTTTTCGAAAATATTCACCTATTTTTATTTACTTTATTTTAATTTAATTATTTTCTAAATAATTAAATAAATAAATAAATAAATAAATAAAAATAAATATTTTTTTTATCATCTCCCTTTCTCCATCATGGATCTAAGTGGAAATGAACAGTCCAGGAGGACTCTGGGGTCATATGCTAACCCCTCTACTGCTTCATATGGGAGCAGTATCTGCATACCCTCCATTGGAGTCAGTAGTTTTGAGTTGAATCCTCAGCTCATTATCATGGTGCAGCAAAGTTGCCAGTATTCCGGTCTTCCACAGAAAGAACCTACAGAGTTTCTGGCACAGTTTTTACAAATTGCTGACACAGTATATGATAAGGAGGTAGATCAGGATGTCTACAGATTATTACTATTTCCATTTGCTGTAAAAGACCAAACCAAGAGGTGGTTAAATAACCAACCTAAGGCTAGCATAAGGACATGGAAACAGCTGACAGAAAAATTTCTGAATCAATACTTTCCTCCAAAACGGATGACACAGCTAAGGCTGGACATCCAAGGCTTTAAACAAGGAGATAATGAATCTCTTTATGATGCCTGGGAGAGATACAGAGAGATGCTACAAAAATGCCCCTCTGAAATGTTTTCAGAGTGGGTTCAGTTAGACATCTTCTATTATGGGCTTACAGAAAGAGCTCAGATCTCTCTAGATTACTCAACTGGTGGATCTATCCACATGAGAAAGACAATTAAAGAAGCTCAAGAGTTCATTGATACAGTTGCTAGAAATCAGCATCTGTACCTAAGCAGTGACCCTTCCATGAAAGAAGAGGTTAAAACAGTAACTCCTGAACTCAGCCCTGTAAAACAAGCTGCTGAATTCAATCAGCAATTGGACTTTCTAACAAATAAGTTAGCCGAATTCAAGGATAAACTACAAGAGACAAGGATGGCTAATATAAATATGGAAGAACAATTGAAGCAAACAAAGCAGCAGCTGTCAAGACAAATAACAGAAGAATGCCAAGCAGTTCAATTAAGAAGTGGGAAAATATTAAATACCCCACCTCAAGGCAGCAAAGAGCTAAGGAATGAGCAAACCACCCAAAATTCACCTGAGGACAGTAAGAGCCCAGGGAAAAGTAATTCTGGCGCTAAAACGCCAGAAATCTGGTGGAAGGCTGGCGCTGAACACCCAGACCATGCCCAAGATTGGCGTTCAACGCCAGTAACAAGCAAGGACTGGCGTTCAACGCCAGAAATAAGCAAGGATCTGAGGTTGAACGCCCAAAATGGGCACAGTTCTGGCGTTCAGACGCCAGGAACAGACAAGGAGTGGGCGTCTAACGTCACTCCAGCTTCTAACTCTGGCACTCCATTGCCAGTGAGGGATCAGACACACACAAGTGCTGATGACAACCCCTCTAAAAAGGCTTCTTCAACCACTTCTGTAGGCAATAAACCTACAACAACTAAGGTTGAGGAATATAAAGCCAAGATACCTTATCCCCAAAAACTCCGGAAAGAGGAGCAGGATAAGCAATTTGATCGCTTTACAGATTATCTCAGGACTCTTGAAATAAAGATTCCATTTGCAGAGGCACTTGAGCAAATACCTTCTTATGCCAAGTTCATGAAAGAGATCTTGAGTTATAAGAAGGATTGGAGAGAAACTGAAATAGTTCTCCTCACTGAAGAATGAAGTGCAGTCATTCTGAAAAGCTTTCCTGAAAAGCTTAAAGACCCTGGGAGTTTTCTGATACCATGCACATTAGAAGGTAATTGCACCAAGACAGCTTTATGTGATCTTGGGGCAAGCATCAACCTAATACCTGCATCCACTATCAGATAGCTTGGTTTAACTGAAGAAGTTAAACCGACCCGAATATGTCTCCAACTTGCTGATGGCTCCATTAAATACCCATCAGGCGTGATTGAAGACATGATCGTCAGAGTTGGGCCATTCGCCTTTCCTACTGACTTTGTAGTGCTGGAAATGGAGGAGCACAAGAGTGCTACTCTCATTTTAGGAAGACCCTTCCTAGCAACTGGACGAACTCTCATTGATGTCCAACAGAGGGAAATAACCCTGAGAGTCAATGATGATGAGTTTAAGTTGAATGCTGTCAAAGCCATGTAGCATCCAGACACATCAAAAGACTGCATGAAAGTTGATCTTATTGACTCTTTGGTAGAAGAGATCAAGATGGCTGAGAGTCTCGAATCAGAGTTGGAAGACATCTTTAAAGATGTTCAGCCTGATTTGGAGGATTCAGAGGAGATGGAAGAGCCTCTGAAATTTCCTCTGGAAAAGGAAAAACCTCCTAAACCCGAGCTCAAACCATTACCACCATCCCTGAAATATGTATTTCTGGGAGAAGGTGACACTCTTCCAGTGATCATAAGCTCTGCTCTAAATCTACAGGAAGAGGAAGCACTTATTCAAGTGCTAGGGACACACAAGACAGCTCTTGGGTGGTCCATAGGTGACCTTAAGGGCATAAGCCCATCTAGATACATGCACAAAATCTTATTGGAGGATAATGCTAAACCAGTGGTTCAACCACAGAGGCGGCTCCAGCCATGAAGGAAGTGGTGCAGAAAGAGGTCACCAAATTACTAGAGGCTGGGATTATTTATCCTATTTCTGACAGCCCCTGGGTGAGCCCTGTCCAAGTTGTCCCCAAAAAGGGAGGCATGACAGTGGTTCATAATGAAAAGAATGAACTGGTTCCTACAAGAACAGTTACAGGGTGGCGCATGTGTATTGACTACAGAAGGCTCAATACAGCCACCAGAAAGGATCATTTTCCTTTACCATTCATAGACCAGATGCTAGAAAGACTGGCAGGTCATAATTATTACTGCTTTTTGGATGGCTACTCAGGCTATAACCAGATTGCAGTAGATCCCCAAGATCAAGAAAAAATAGCATTCACATGTCCGTCAGGAGTGTTTGCTTATAGAAGGATGCCATTTGGGCTGTGTAATGCACCTGCAACCTTCCAGAGATGCATGCTCTCTATTTTCTCTGATATGGTGGAAAAATTTTTGGAATGTGATGCCAGTGATCACGCCATTGGTGCAGTGCTGGGGCAGAGGCATGACAAGCTTCTGCACATCATTTATTATGCTAGCCGCGTTTTAAATGATGCCCAGAAAAATTACACAACCACAGAAAAAGAATTGCTTGCAGTGGTTTATGCCATTGATAAGTTCAGATCATACTTAGTAGGATCAAAAGTGATTGTGTATACTGACCATGCTGCTCTTAAATATCTACTCACAAAGCAGGATTCAAAACCCAGGCTCATCAGATGGGTGTTGCTTCTGCAAGAGTTTGATATAGAAATAAGAGACAGAAAAGGGACCGAGAACCAAGTGGCTGATCATCTGTCCTGGATAGAGCCAGTAGAAGGGACGCCCCTCCCCTCTCTTGAAATCTCTGAGACTTTTCCGGATGAGCATTTATTTGCCATTCAGGAAACACCATGGTTTGCCGATATTGCAAACTATAAAGGTGCAAGGTTCATACCCAAGGAGTACAACAGGCAACAAAAGAAGAAATTAATTACTGATGCAAAGTACTACTTGTGGGATGAACCCTATCTCTTTAAGAGATGTGCAGACGGAATAATCCGTAGGTGTGTTCATAGAGAAGAAGCACAGAGGATCCTATGGCATTGCCATGGATCTCAATATGAGGCCATTTCGGAGGTGAGCGAACAGCCACCAAGGTCCTCCAATGTGGCTTCTATTGGCCCACACTCTATAGAGATTCCCGAGAGTTTGTACGTAACTGTGACAGTTGCCAAAGAGCTGGTAATCTGCCTCATGGTTACGCCATGCCTCAACAAGGAATCTTGGAGATTGAGTTGTTTGACGTATGGGGAATTGACTTCATGGGACCTTTCCCACCATCATTCTCAAACACTTATATTCTGGTGGCAGTTGACTATGTATCAAAATGGGTTGAGGCCATTGCCACACCCACCAATGATACTAAAACAGTGCTGAAGTTCCTCCAGAAACATATCTTTAGCAGGTTTGGTGTCCCTAGAGTACTAATCAGTGATGGGGGCACTCACTTCTGCAACAAACAGCTTTACTGTGCCATGGTCCGGTATGGGATTCGCCACAAGGTGGCAACTCCATATCATCCACAGACTAATGGACAAGCTGAAGTCTCTAACAGAGAGCTAAAAAGAATCCTAGAACGGACTGTAAATACCCATAGAAAGGATTGGGCAAGAAGCTTGGATGATGTTCTGTGGGCATACAGAACAGCATTCAAGACTCCTATAGGGACCTCTCCATACCAACTTGTGTATGGTAAGGCATGTCACCTGCCCGTGGAACTGGAACATAAAGCCTACTGGGCAACCAGATTCTTAAACTTTGATGCCAAATTAGTTGGAGAAAAAGGATTGCTCCAGCTAAATGAGCTAGAGGAATTCAGATTCACTGCTTTCGAAAATGCCAAGCTTTATAAAGAAAAATAAAAAAAATTGCATGACAGGAAGCTGTCATCTAGAATCTTTGAACCAGGACAAAAGGTTCTGTTGTTTAACTCTAGGCTCATGCTATTCCCCGGGAAACTGAAGTCTCGGTGGAGGGGACCATATGTGATTACAAGTGTATCACCATATGGTTATGTGGAGCTTCAAGATATTGATTCTGATAAGAAGTTCATTGTTAATGGACAGAGAATCAAGCACTATCTCGAAGGCAATGTTGAGCAAGAGTGCTCAAGGCTGAAGCTAGATTAAAAGCTCAACAAGGTCCAGCTAAAGACAATAAAGAAGCGCTTGCTGGGAGGCAACCCAGCCATGGGGCATCACTTCCTCTAAGCATTTTGCCCTATTGTTGATTTTATTTGTTTATATAAAGTTCACTGATCCTAAGGTAAAGAGTCAATTGTATAAGTTCACAGGGTTACAGAAGGATTCTGCACACAAAATAGAGAAAAAGAGCTCACTGGCAAGAAAACGCCAGTAAAAGTCTGTTTTGGGCGTTCAACGCCCAACAGAAGCATCCACTGGGCGTTGAACGCCAGTGAGGATAGCCATCTGGGCGTTAAACGCCAGAAAGAAGCTCTTTTTGGGCATTTAACGCCAAATTTACAGCATTCTGGGTGTTCAGAAAAACGCCCAGTAACAAAGGATTTCCTGGCGTTCAACGCCAGAAAGAAGCAGCAGCTGGGCGTTGAACGCCCAGGAGAGGCAGCATTTGGGTGTTGAACGCCCAAAACATGCAGCGTTTGGGCGTTCAAACGCTAGGATGGTGGGGAGGAGGTAAATTCAATTTTTTCTTCATATTTTTCATTTTAATTTTGATTTTCATGCTTCAATTCATGATTTCTTACATAAACATGTTAAGAACCCTGATTTCTAAAATTTCTAATTTCCAAAAACCCTTTTTTTTTTAAAAAAATATCAATTGTATCTTAATCCATAAGCACCAACCCTTTTTATCCAATTCAACTCTTTTTCAAAATTTTCAAAACAAATCCATCTCTTTTCATTCAAAAATCTTTTCAACTAATTAATATCTTTTTCAAATTCCCACATTATCTTTTTCAAAATTTAGATTTATCTTTTTCAAAAATCTTTTATATCTTTTCAATTTTAAACTATATCATCTCTTATCATATCTTCTATCCTATCTTTTCCAAATCAATCTTTTTTATCATATCTCGTCTAAATTTTCGAACCCACCCCCTCCCTTTAAATATGGGTTCGGCCTCCCTCCCCTTCCATCAACAATTGCACCTAGCTCTCCTTCTATCCCTCTCCTTTCTTTTCTTTTGCTTGAGGACAAGCAAACCTATAAGTTTGGTGTGTTTATCCGTGATCACTAAGATCATGGCTCCTAAGGAAAAACAACCCACTTCAAGAGGCAAGAAAGAGAGTGTTCCAAAACCACTTTGGAATCAAGGAAAATTCTTATCTAAAGAACATTCAGACCATTATTACAAAATAATGGGTCTAAGATCAGTGATCCCGGAAGTTAGATTCGATCTGAAAAGAGAAGGGATAACTCAAAAGAGAAGATCTCAAACCAGTCACCAGAGGATGGCTGGACTTCATTGGGCATTCTCTGCTGCCCACTAGCAACCGTTCTGAAGTCACTGTTAGAAGAGCAGTGATGATCCATTGCATCATGATGGAAAAAGAAGTGGAATTTCATCAACTGATTTCAACTGAATTCTACAAAATTGCTAACAAAAATTCTAAAGAGGCCAGGTTGGCTTACCCAAGCTTGATTTCTCTGCTCTGCAAGGACGCTGGAGTAAGGATGGGAATAACTGAGTATATCTCAGTCGAGAAACCAATCACCAAAGCATCAATGGAAAAATAACAAGCACAGGATGATCCCATCAAGAAGAAAACACAGGAATTTCTCCCAGAAATCCCTCAATCTAAATACTGGGAGTATCTTGAAATATCAATTACCAAAATGCAAGAAGCTATAGAACAAATAATAAAAGAACAGAAGGAACAAAGTCAAATTCTTTGCTATTTGATTAAAGAACAAGAGGAGCAAGGGCGTGACTTGAGGGAATTGAAGCGCCAGAAGTTATCTCTTGAAGGACCAAGCACCCTACAGATCCGAGGAACATCCACTTCCCAGAACAAAGGTTGTTAAATTCTAATTTCTGCTTTAACTCTGTGATAGTTGTCGTTATAGGAGTTTACCTTAGGAGTCATATAGTAGTAATTAGTATCTATTTTGATTTTATCCCCAATTAAGTTATAGTCTATTTTTCTCATCATCAGCAAACATGAATAAAATAGTAGATCTTTTGAATAAGAGGCAATAAAATTTCAAGTTTTTAATAATATAAAAAAATTCTAATTAGTTACATGTGGTGGTAACCTATTAGTCTTCTATTTTATTTGTCTAGTTTCTTGAGGACAAGCAACAGTTTAAGTTTGGTGTTGTGATGAGCGGATATTTTATACGCTTTTTGGGGTTAATTTCATATAGTTTTTAGTATGTTCTAGTTAGTTTTCAGCTTATTTTCATTAGTTTTTAGGAAAAAATTATATTTCTGGACTTTACTATGAGTTATGTGTTTTTCTGTAATTTCAGGTATTTTCTGGCTGAAATTGAGAGAGCTGAGCAAAAATCTGATTCAGGCTGAAAAAGGACTGTCGATGCTGTTGGATTCTGACCTCCCTATACTCAAAATGGAATTTCTGGAGCTACAGAAATCCAAATGGCACGCTTCCAATTGTGTTGGAAAGTAGACATCCAGAGCTTTCCAGCAATATATAATAGTCCATACCTTACTCAAGGATAGATGACGTAAACTGGCGTTCAACGCCAGCTCTCTGCCCAATTCTGGCGTCCAGCGCCAGAAACAAGCTGCAAGTTGGCGTTGAACGCCCAAAACAGCCTCAGGCACGTGAAAGCTTTAGTCTCAGCTCCAGCACACACCAAGTGGGCCCCAGAAGTGGATTTCTGCAGTATCTGTTATAGTTTACTCATTTTCTGTAAACCTAGGTTACTAGTTTAGAATTTAAACAACTTTTGGGGATCTATTTTGTATCTCATGACATTTTTAAATCTGAACTTTGTAACTTTTGACGGCATGAGTCTCTAAACTCCATTGTTGGGGGTGAGGAGCTCTGCTGTGTCTCGATGAATTAATGCAAGTATTTCTGTTTTCCGTTCAAACATGCGTGTTCCTATCTAAAATATCCATTCGCGCCTCATTATGGAGAAGGTGATGATCCGTGACACTCATCACCTTCCTCACTCCATGAACGTGTGTCTGACAATCACTTCCGTTCTACATCAGATTGAATGATTATCTCTTAGATTCCTTAATCAGAATCTCCGTGGTATAAGCTAGATTGATGGCAACATTCATGAGAATCCGGAAAGTCTAAACCTTGTCTGTGGTATTCCGAGTAAGATTCTGGGATTGAATGGCTGTGACGAACTTCAAACTCACGAGTGCTGGGCGTAGTGACAGACGCAAAAGGATAGTAAATCCTATTCCGGTATAATTGAGAACCTGCAGATGATTAGCCGTGCGGTGACAGCGCACTTGGACCCTTTTCACTGGAAGGATGGATGGTAGCCATTGACAACGGTGATCCACCAACATACAGCTTGCCATAGGAGGACGTGCATGCGTGAATTAGAAATAGAGGAACGCAGAATTTTAGAAGACAAAGCATCTCCAAAACTCTAACATATTCTCCATTACTTCATAACAAGTAATTTTTAATTTATGCTCCCTTGTTCATTTGCAAGTCAATTGATAACCACTAATTAATATCCTGACTGAGAATTGCAAGATAACCATAGCTTGCTTCAAACCAACAATCTCCGTGGGATCGACCCTTACTCACGTAAGGTATTACTTGGACGACCCAGTGCACTTGCTGGTTAGTGGTACGAGTTGTGAAACGTGTTATTCATAATTCGTGCACCACCTCTCCTTAGCTTTATCTAACTCCTCCTGAAGATCAAGTTTTCCCCAAAAACTCGGGTGTAGCTCTCATCCGCCTTCTTTTTCATTTCCTTCACCCTAGACTAAGCTTTCTCTAAGTCGGACATTAACCCGTCCCTCTCCTCCTCCAACTCCTTTTTAATCTCCTTCAACCTCTCCACTTCAGCTCGGGAAGCCACCAGAGAGCTGTGTGCGGCTCTGATAGGAGTCTTCCATAACTCCCTGGCCAGGGCAGCACACACACCCGCCGTCCGAATTCTATTTCGAGCCGTAAGGTGAAAGTAGTTTTGGATAGCCACATCATCCATGCTGATACGACTATGAGGGAGAATATTTCTCTCACTCCAAGCAAGTCCGTCAAAACCCTTATCATAAATGCTCCATCCCTCAATAGTCTTTTCCATTTTGGGAGGAGGTTCTTTGGATGAAGTAGAAGGATGGGTCCCAGTACTCTTTGAAGGGGACTCATAAGTAATTAACTAAGAAGCTGGAACGGGAATAACTTCCTTTGGAGCTGAAGGACCCGAGTCCGACAATGTTCTTGGGAATAGATCGGACAGAAGTACACCCAGGTGTTTTTGTTGAATATTACGAGCCATAACGTTCTTCTTGGTGGCCCATATTGTTTTTATACCAGCAGATTTTAGAGCCATTCTCTCTGCAAAAACAAAAGTAAAAGTACATTAATTTCCAGTAAAAATCACAACCAAAAATAGAAAAGCTAAGGGTAAGAAAACTACCTAGCTCGGACTGAAGTTGACTAGGGTCTCCTAAGAACTTTTTGGTGTCCAAGTGAGGAGCTCGGCCCCAGCACTCTTGAAACAAGTTAACTACAGCCTTTTCAAGGTTTTTCTTCCAAGTATAATGGGAAATATGGTTCATCATTCTCATCCAAAAAGAATGGTCGGGCACTCTCTATAGCTCGGACTTTGAAAAATTAATTTTTGAAGTCATGGAATGACTCATCAAAAATAAAAAAAACCTTGCTACCCTGAACGGCACAGAAGGAAAGCCAAGCTACCTTTTCTTAGCCAAAAGGCTTCATCATAACAAAAGCATAAAAAGAAAACCTTGAGGGAAGGTCGGACATCAAGCTCCTAACATAAGAGTTAGTATATTTCGAGGGAAGCCCAAGAGTTTAGGTGAAGTTGGGAGAGGGCAAAATTGGAAGTCCAAAGGACATTACTCTCAAAGTCAGAGAAAGGAAGCCTAACATCTAGTTTCGAGAAAAAACAATCGCAAGCTTATAAAAAGGGACGCTCTGACTTATCTAAGGGGGGAAAGCATGCCCTCTCCTCAGGATCAGCCACTACTATTTCATAGTTTCGCTTATCCTCTAGATTCTCATAGAGCCTATGACGTCTATGGAAGGTCTCGACATATTCTCTATCGACTACAGGAACGATGGTAAGGACAGAAGTATCTACCTAAGCTAAAAGAGAAAGAGGGACTTTTGTTGACATGTCGTGAATAGCAGATCGAGACAAAAAAAGGCTATACCTACAAATGCAACAAAAAGAAGTCGTCGCTAAAGAGCTCGGACACCAATCAAAAGAAGTCGGGTAAAGGCAATACAACAAAAATACGATTTCAAAATATCTTTTTAGAAATGGTGTCACTCCTGCACTAGCAACAACAACGTCATTAGAGGACAACATGATGGCATTCTACAAAAGGCAACAATTTCTCAAAAATACTAGAGATACAGCCAAAACAGTGATCCCAGATGGCAAAAACAGTTTCAAAAGGGTTTTTTAGCAACAAACAAAACAACAAGAGTTAAATAATCTATCAAAATCTTAAGACACAAGTCTCGACAATAAATTCATTACCAACAACTACTATTCAGGGAACCATTTAGAACAGTTTCATGAATACAGAACAATCAAGACAATATGAATAAAATTACTAACCTTGATGAAACTCGAAAAATGAAGGGGGACGTCAAGCAGCAAAATCATGAGTGATCTGCTTCGAAGCACCAAGAACTCTTCAAACGAATCAAGATAAAGAAAATCTTGAAATTGAAAAACGGTTGCAAAACAAGAAACAAAGGAAGAAAATGAAGGAGTTTTTTGTGATGAAGGGAGCAAAGGAGTGTTTTCAGAAATGGAAAAGGGAGAAGAAGGAGAGCGCGAAGCACTTTATAGGAGAGAAGGGACAAAATAGTCACTTCACACCTCGCTTTAAAGTCATGCTTGTATTCCAAGGGAACTGTCGCATAACGTTCGCCCCTCATTTAAAGTGGCAACGTTAAAGATTTCAAAACATGTCGAGTACCTGACCTCTTGAAGGCAGCATACCCGACAATGAAAACTGAGCCAAGAAATGCTTGAACCCGACCTAATGAAAGCTCGGACTCAAGCAGGGTTACTATTCATACCCTAACCTAAAACATAGAGCCATACCCAACAAGGACCAAATGGCCCACCAAAAAGGGTGGCCTATACCATTCACCCGACCTCTTTAAAGAGGTCAGACATGACAACAAAGACCAACGTTACTTATCCAAATAAGTAACTGCTTCCCCGAATCTCTTCTACTATCTCTATCTCTCCTAAAATATAGATCCCAACAAACTCCCAAAGATAAAGGGAATGGTTATCCATCAATTAAAGGTGGAACTACTTTTAAAAAAGGTGGATATCAAACTCTACTATAAATACACTGATACCCCCTCAGGTATATACACGTTTTTTCTGCTAAAATCATGCTTAAAATCCTGACTAACTTAAGCATAGGAGTCTCTTGCAGGTACCACCCCCCACCTCCTCGCGAGGAACTCGGACAGCGGCACCTCAGTGCAAGAACAAGTCGGATGCTGTCTCATAACGAGTCTGGACCTCACATTCAGGCATAAATCAACAGTTCAGTAACCCTCAAAATAATATTTGTTGATATTGTTATTTTTATTTCCTTAAAATGTTATTTAATATGAACTTTCTTTCTTATGCTTTATTATTATTAATTTTTTTATTTTTTCTCCAATTGTAAATCTTGTTATACTGATTTTTTTATAGAATATTTTTGTTTAATATATCTAATTTTTGCTTTTTTTTTCAAAGATGATATATATCAAGAGAGAAAAGAATTATGCAAATCAAATTTTGAACTTTAAATTCAAATAAGATGCACAAATCTATAATTTTTTTGATAAATCTGAACTCTTTGTATTATTGTTATTGAAATTTTCAAATACCATTATACAATTCTAGATATTTTTATTTTATTGTTCTTGTGCTATGCATTAAGCTATATCTTTAAATAATTTTATCTTTTTTTAAGATAGACATGACATTATATATTTAATCTATAAAGTTGAAATGAGTAAAGAAAAAATGATGATACATGACTTAGTGATACATGCTCTGGAGGATAATTGGGGCATTCTAAGACAAAAGGGTAATGAAAATTTTACACTTTCGTAGGGCCTTATCATTAGAGCACGTGCAAAGAAATTCAAGTAGAGCTTTAAAATCTTGGCAACACTCGTACATGAGGAGTTACATCAAATTCTAATTAAGAGAGAAAGGACAAAACCCATTAGGCTAAGTCAGGATAGAAATAAGCCTAACAATGCTTTCTAAATTCAATGGAACGCATAAATTATTATTTAATTTTTAAAATTATTAGGCCTATGTTTTAGTTTGTTTTGTTGTTAGAGTTTGTTAAAAAATTTAATTTAGTTCTAATTTGCTAGGTAGTATTTTTAGAAATTTTAAATTTAAATCAAATCTGATATAATCCAATAAGATCAAATTTGATTTAAATTAGTTATCTTTTCTTTAGAAGATTTAAATTTAGTTATCTTATCTTATCTTTTAGTTAATCTGTTAGGAGTCTATTTAAACAGCTTTTGTAAGACAATTTAGGAATTCTTTATGAATAAAAAATTCTTAATTACTTTATACTCATTTTCTTTATGTGATTAAGTGAAGTGAGTGATTTGCTTCACTTGTTGCATGAAGAGCCCTCTGATCTAGGTTGTCAATGACAAGTTCTTTGAAGGTATAGTAGAAAAATTTCTTTCGGTGACCTAGATTATTAAGAACAAATTTTTTAGAAGTCTAATAGAAAAATCTGTCATCTTTTTCTAATAATTCAATTTTTTCATTAAAGTTTTCATCTGCCATTCTTGTTTTATTCTGCTGTTTATACTACTTTTTCTATCTTTTATTTTCGTAGTATCCTTTCTTATTTTTCTTCTTTCCACCCTTCCAATTCTTTCGTTGCGACACTAATGCTTTATCTTTATTAAACCCACTAAATTCTTATCACTTAGAAAATACAAATTTTTTGAATTTTCTATTATGATTGACAAACTTTTTGTTCCAAACAATACATAGCTTAAGACACACAAATTTTAATAATTTTCTATCATAATTGACAAAGTGTTAGTTCTAAAACAAATTTTTAATTTATTTTCTATCTTTTGTTTCATACTTTTTTATTATTTTTATTTTATTTTATTTACTGTTGTGAATGTTATAACTTATTACAAATTTTTATAATAAAAAAATTTGTTAATAATAAAATAGAGAATAGTCAACCAAATGTTTAAAAATATAGATTTTGCTTAATTATATCATAGAATGTAAATTGAGTTAACTAAAATTAGTATTTTATCAATAATGTCATGCTAACATAGCCACATGCTCCTTGAACTCCATTTGGCGTAATTTTTTCATTAGTTATAAAAATATTTATTTGAAAATAAATAATAAATATAAATTGCTACAAACTATATACATTTAAAATGATCAAAATCAATTATTGTACATTTAAATTATAATAAGAAAAAAATTAAAGTACTAAAGTACTATATACTTCTTTTAATAATTTTGTTTTTCTTCTATTTTTATTTTTCAATATTTTATTTGTTATGTTTTAATTTTTATTTTAATTTATGCATTTATTTTTCAAATTTTTCATAAGTTCATAATTACTACTTGTTCATACTCTGACCCAATACACAGCCAAATCTAAAGTAAATAAAGTCCAATCTACAAATATTAGTCAAGTCAACACCAAACTAACCTTATAAAAGTCGGTTGTAACGACGTTACACTCAGAATTATGTATCTGAATAAGTAATCAATCCCAAAAATCTCTCTTACTCATCTAGAAAGGAGATCAAGAAACGACTATACACCATCAAAGGTGGAACGACTTTAAAAGAGGGTTATTGACTTGATAAGGGCCAAAAGCAGGTTCGAAATTTCACAAAATAGAATTGGCATTGCAAGTATAGTTCCAAACCAACAATTGACCCTAATCAAAGTTTATATAAAGAATTGTCACAATTCGAATCAAAATAACCGAGATTATTTAAACTCCTGGATCGTTCTCCCTAGGAATTGCAATGAAGTACTCACCGAATGTGTATACGCTCTAGTCACTCAAGTGTATAGGGTTAATTCACTCAATTCTCCTCTACTCATGCTTTCCAAGATTTGTTTTTCATCTAACAATCTACAATTATTCAATGTATACATACAAGTATCATGAGGACTTGGTGCGTGATAGAAGTTAGGCCAATTAAGAGATTATAATATAATAGAACAGCGTTACAAGTATAGCTCTTAACCAGCTAAAATCTGCCTCACCAATTTAGAAGGGTGTCACAAAAATTTAGAATAGAAAAATACTGGGAGTATGAGTCCCAGGTTGTCTCCCAACGAGTTGCAAGGAAGGGTGCTATTTTATTAACTAGGAAATTCCAAGAGAGGTGAGTTTGGACGATGAGCAATTAAATAACTGTAAATTAAAGCAATAAAAACTAAGAATGATTATTAATATTCTAGATAAAAAGCCTTGACTAGGGGGATGATTAATTGGAAGTTTTATCCTTGTTGGGGTCTCTTAAGTGTAGTATCAAAAAGGTTGTTGTTTTCACTTAGTTAATACTTACTAAATAAAGAAAAGTCAAGTGATTGAGCTAACTCTTATTCGCAAATCCTAGTCCTCTCCCTTGGGAAGGTCTAGCGTTAGTAAATACAGAACTAGCCAACAACTTCCAGTTTAATCAGTACTTAAGCCTTCCAACTCAAGTGTCTCCTTTTAATCAACCCATGTCAAGTATGGAGTCTACTCCATTGACATGAATATAACGCTCATAAAAATATAAGAAGAAGACATGATAAATTAAATTAAATTAATTAAAAGTAAAAGTAATTCTTTGCATTAACAATCCATGAAAATAATCCAATTACTACTTTAAACAAGAATTAAGAATATGGAATAAATAAAAGAGTGAGTAAGGAAACAAAGTGTAGTATCTTCAACGGAGGTAATGACTCTTTAATATCCAAAAGCAAAAGCAATAAACTGGGAATGTAAAGAGAACCTTGAGGAAGAGTAATCCTCTCTAAATTCAGATCTAAAAACCTAAAACTATCCTAATGAGAATGTATCAATGTGTCTAAAGTTGTGTCAAAAGGTCTTTGCATGTTCCCTGGCTTTATTCTGTGTTTCTGGGCCGAAAATTGGGTCAAAACACTGCCCGAAATTGCCCCCAGTGTTTTCTGTTAATTCTGCAGATCGCGCAGGTCACGTGTACGCGTCGTCCACGCGTGCGCGTCATTCAGCGATTTTTCTTGTCACGCGTACGCATCGTCCATGCGTGCGCATCATTCGTACAGACTCCTATCCACGCGTACGCATCAGGCACATGCACGCGTCGCTGTAATTTTCTCCATTCCCCGCACTCGCGTGAGCCATGCGCATGCGTCGGTGTTCGCTGGTCATCTACTTAGTTTCTTGTGTGTCTTCCATTTTTGCAAGCTTCCTCTCCATTCTCTAAGCCATTCCTGCCCTATAAAGCCTGAAACACTTAACACACAGATCACGGCATCGAATGGTATAAAGGAGAATTAAAATACATAAATTAAAGTTCTTTAGGAAGCAAGTTTTCAACCATAAAACAATACTAGGAAGGAAAATGTAAAATCATGCAATTAGTATGAATAATTGGGTGAATACTTGATGAAATCACTCAATTAAACATAAGATAAACCATAAAATAGTGGTTTATCAACCTCCCCACACTTAAACATTAGCATGTCCTCATGCTTAGCTTAAGGAGATAAAACAAATGAGTAGGGAAAAGTAAGACTCATGCAATGCAATGCAACCTATGAATGCAACTATATGATAAAATGATTTTGTCTACTTTGTTAAAAATAAATAAGTTCTTTTAAGACAAAAATAAATCAAATTCCACTAATTCAAATTATACAGTAAAAACAAGTGAACTTGTAGGAAGACAGCTCATGAAAGTAGGGGACATAGAATTAAGCATTTGAACCCTCACTGATGGTGTATGTGCACTATAGTCTCTCTAGTGTATAGGGTAATCACTCTACTCTTCTCTAATCATGCTTTCTAAACCTTGTTCTTCACCTAACCAATCAACAAGTATTTAATGTACCAATGCAAATATCATGAGGTCTTTTCAAGATTGTAATGGGGCCAAGGTAAAGGTGAGGGTATATATATGGCTAAGTGAGCTATAAATTGAATCCTTGATTATCCTAAGCTATCACCTAATATACATACTCTATTTTGTTCTTAAATCATCCTTAGCTACCCAAAATTTTCCCACTTTTGTTTTACATACTCATGCATCAACTTTTCTCTTAACTTGTATCACATATGCATTGATTTTTATTGAACTTAACTTAGCATTGGGGTAATTTTGTCCCCTTATTCATTTATCTAATTACTTATTTATTTGAATATTTTTGGATTTTTTTATAAGTAAATGTAAAAATAAACATAGCTTATCAATGCACATAGATTTATAATTTTTCTAGTTTCACATGAGTAGGTACCCAAATTCCCAACATTTTATCATGACACATTTCTTTATTAACCAATGTTCCCACAGTTTTCCATACTTAATTGATACACAATTTCTATCTTAAGCTAACCAAAGATTCAATTTGGGGTATTACTTGTTTTCCTGCTTAAGGCTAGTAATGTGGTAAAATATAGAACAAATAGGATTAAAAGGCTCAAATTGGCTAACAAAGGTGATTGAAAGGATAGGCTATTTGGGATAAGTGAGTTAATAAAATAATGGCCTCAATCATATGAATGCATATAACACATTAAACATTGGATATATAGGATGGAACAAAATATAGATTACAATCATAGAGTAGCAAACACACAAGAATAAAATTTTATGGTTAAATATTGTAACCATGTCATTAAGCTCAAATCTCACAAGTTGTGTGTTCTAGCTTTTAACTATGTTCCAAATACAACTTCCAAACAAGTTTAACACAAGAGTTTTGATTTAAATTAGTGAAATTTTTCAAAAATAAGGTCTTAAAAAGAAACTTATTATTTTCTAATCAAATAGAACATGCATGTAAATAACATATTTCTATGCAATTTATCCTATCCTAACAAAAGAAAAATTAAATAAATATCCTATTCTATTGGTGCTAAGAAAGAGAAATTACCTCTGAAAGTCAGGTACTGACCGACCTCCCCACACTTAACGCTTGGCACCATCCTCGGTGCCATTAGTCAGGAACAAAGGGGGGCTGGTAGCAGTATCTCCACAATCGGGACCGTCATGGCTCCCTGTGCTGGTAAATGAAGTGGAGTCCGGGGTGTCTGGGTCTTCTTTAGGTGGGTGGTGACCAACAAGCAGCTCCTTGAGGTATGTAAATCGGCGCTTGTTACGGCGCTCCCTTTGCTTTCCTTTTCGGTCAAGCTGGTCTAATCTCTCAAGTATCTGATGGAGTAGTTGGTTTATTGAAGGTGCTTGTGATATGGAAGGAGTGGGAATATCTTCGGCCGGGTCTGCAGGCCGGCTAGTAGTGGCTGCTGGAGGTCTGATATACTTTCCGTTAAGGACTATCTGATCATCTCGTGGAATCATGGCCTTTGTGTCCCCAGTTCTGTAGGAGACTCCGGCTGCTGAGACTAGATCTGAAACCAAGGCGGGAAAAGGTAGGTTACCCGCAATCTATACGTGTCCCATAGTATGCCAAATGTGTCTTGGTAAATTGAGGTGCTGGTCTGTAAGGATACACCAGAGTAGAACAACCATGTCTGTAGTGAAGGAGGACTCGTGAGTGCTCAAAAATACGTAATGGGACATAATCTGTTCCCAAACTCGAGCCTCCAAGGTGAGTGCTGAAGCCAATATGCTCTTAGGTCGAGATCGATGGTATCCATAGATCCATCTACTGCCAGGTTGTGCTATAACTCTGAGAACGGCGTCCCAGTCAAATTGGTATGTCTAGCGTTTGAATTAGGCTTCTTGGAATGCGTCCAATCCTTCTGGAGGAGGGGGAAGATCTAAAGCTCGTTGAATGGCCTCTTTTGTTATGGGAACTTGCTTCTGACAGACATAGACAGACTGCATGGTTGGTATGTAAAAATTGGAGTAGAATTCAACTACCCATGAAAGATTAACCTCCCGTGGCTATCTCCGTAAGAATCCCCATTGTCTTCGCTCAATGCGGGGCTCAACAAATTCAACAATATTGGTCGGGAGGATGAGTAGATACTCATTGTTATAGTTTCTCTCAGCTAGGATGGGAAACATCTGCTCTCATTAGCGATTGGTGAACCGCGCAGTGTCCTTTGTTGGGAAAGCTTTCTCTTTTTCATCGACCTTGATGATCCTCTTTATTCATTTTGTTGAGGGCTTTACTACTGTTAAAGATGGCTCTGCCACTAGTGTTCTTTTTGTTCATTTCCTTGCTGGTGGTTTGGGAGTAGCTTTCTCTTTACCCTTCTTGGTGGCCATCCTGAAAAAGGAAAAAAAAAAGTAATATGTAAAGCTAAGGGTTTGAGCAAGGAAGAGGATAGTATAGGTGATAATCAATGCACGGTAAAGAGGGATGCCGTTAACACATGGTCATGGCTACATGTGAAAAGTTCATCAATGGAAATATAGCAAGTGCATGTGATGGCTATTAAATGCAAGATGTTTATTGGCATGCCGGCAAAGGCATGAGTAGCATAGATCAAGCATTAAATGTCAAAGTTAGATTATCAACTCTTTAAAACTAACAATCTATTTGTATTGACAATTATATTTAATCAATAAAATATAAAAGGGTTTTTTGTGAAAAACAGGCATTAGAGTAGTAGAATAAAGTAATATAAAAATAATGCACAATGCCATACGGGCTTTTTCACAAACACATAGCATGCATGGTGAATATGTTATTGAAAGTATTAAATTTAACCTGCAAGCAACCATTTAAGAAGTAATATAAATTGTCAAACAATTTCACAATAACTCACAAGCAAAATATAAAAGAAAATAATCACCCAATTAAATTTCTAACACCAATTAAAGGAATAAAAAGAAAAGAAAAAGAAAGAAAAAGAAAATATAGATAATAAAGTGAAAAGAAAAAGAAGAAGAAAACATTAATAAAAATAATAAAGGAAAAGTAAAAAGTAAGGAAAGAAAGAAAAGAACATTGATAATAGATGTGAAAAATAAGGAAAGAGAAAGTAAAAAGTGAGAAAGAATAAAGAAGGAAGAAGAGAGAAGAAAGAAATAAGAAGGGAAAATAAAAGATTTAGATTTGGGGAAGAAAAGATAAGATATTTGGCGCTGATCTGGATAAGCTGTGCGTCGCATGTGACGCGGACGCGTGAGGCATGCGATCGCGTGGTGTGTGATAAGTTCAGGTGACGCGGATGCGTGGGTCACGCGCACGCGTGGCCTGATTTGTGCTATTGGCGCGAGTGCAGCCTCACGTACGCACAACTCTCTGTTTTATATGCATTTTGCCAAATATTTGGGTGACGCGTGCACGTCAATTTCGAAAAATGACGCGGCCACGTGAGGCGCGCGTTCGCGTGGTAGGGCTTGTGCTTCCAGCACCATTCCAGCCCCACTCCATCATAACTCTCTGCCATTTTCTTCTTTATGTCGATTTTGTAGGGTCACGCGTGCACATAGGCAATGCGCACGCGTGGGAGGCTATTTTTGAAAATGACACGGACGCATCAGTGACGCGTTCGCGTGGGCATGGTTGTGCCTAAGGCCCCCCTCCAGCCACGATTCCGCGTGACTCTCTGCTTTTTTTCTTCCTGTTTCGAAAGCACCTATGACGCGGACGCCTGCTTTTTTTTATTTTATTATGCAGTATGCAAATGCAAATGCAGGCTATATGCAGCTATATGCAGAGGTTATGAGAAGAGTCATTAACAAAAATAAAAATAGAATAAAGTAAAATAAAATTAAGACTGAAACTGAACGATCATACCATGGTGGGTTGTCTCCCACCTAGCACTTTGCTTTTACATCCTTAAGTTGGACAGTCTTCAGGCTCATTCTGCTTCTGTTGGTGGGTCTTCCAAGAGGAAAACCTCTAGTTCTTTGTGATCCTTCATCTTTTCTCCATGATAAAGCTTCAGGCGATGTCCATTGACCTTAATGAATTTGGAGCTAGAAGGATGACGCAGGTGAAAAACTCCGTATGGCTTTGATGCACAGAAACTTGTCTCTCAACAAATTTCCCTCAGCAAGTATACCGTATTGTCATCAAGTAAAACCTCACAATAGAGTGAGGTCGAATCCCACAGGGATTTATTGGTCAAGCAACTTTAATCAGAGGAATGTTCTAGTTGAGCTAAGCAGAAATTTAGTTGAGATTTGCAGAAACGTAAATGGTAGGAAAGTAAATAACAGGAAATGTAAATGCTGGAAACAAAGAGCAGAATGTAAATGGCGGAAAGTGAATTACAGAATCTTAAATGTGGAATTGGGAGGATGAGCATAAAAGTAGATGGCAGAAAATAAAGAAAATGGGTAAGATCAGAAATGGGGGATTCATTGGGCTCAGGAGATGTTGTATTCTCCGGATCAAGTTCATTCTCATCTCTTCCTCAATCAATGCATTCATTGATCTCCTTGGCAATCTTAAGTGATTGAATTCCAATTCCTTGGTAATTCAATCTCTCAAATCTTGATCAATAGCCAATTCCTTGGTCTAATTGCTCATGAGAAGAGATGAAGTATGGTCACTGATTATACCACATGTATTCCCAAATCAAAGTGTTGGTAGGATTATATGTCACTATATCCATCCAAACCTCAATTTGGTCCAACATGAGAAAGCATTTCTAGCATGATCTCTTCATTCCTCTTCCAAGGTTCCGAAGAGATCCAAGTGTGAATAGTTTCTTTTCCAAGACAGCTACCCAATTGGATGAAGATTGAAAGCCTTCTAGTAAAATCAAGAGAAAAGAAAGAAGAAGAATAATGAAAACTATTATTGATCCATCAAATTACAACAGAGCTCCCTAACCCAATGAGAAGGGGTTTAGTTGTTCATAGCTCTGGAAATAGAATAAGATAAAGAAGAATGCATTATCAAATTAACTAGAAATTACAGAGAAAGTAAAATATATAGAGTAGCTCTGGAAATGGAAGAAGATAAAGAAGAATGCATTGTCAAATTAACTAGAAATTACAGAGAAAGTAAAATATACAGAGTGTAGTTCTTCAAAATGCCAAAGGCTCCCTACTAGTTCAAAACTACTCCTATATATACTACTCTTCGGATCTTCTAGTTGGCTCTTCAAGTTTTGGATATGGGCCTTCGATCTTGAGTTGAAGCAGTTACAATCTTCAGTGGGCTCAGCTTTGCTTGCAGAAAAAGTGTGAGTTAGGCATTGACGTTAGTTAGGACGTTAGTGGTGTTAACGTTAAGTGAAAATGTGGGTTCGAGAACATTAGTGACGATCACCTTTTTCACTAACGTTCCAAACCAAAAATGATCCACGTTAACTTCAACGTTAGTGGCACTAACGTGACCACTAATGTTGCCTCTTGGTCCTTCGCAAACGTTACTGGCATTCACCTTTTCCAATAACGTTGCTAATTGCCTTTTTTTCCTACGTTAGAGTTCAAGTTACTATAACTAACGTGACCCTTAACGTGGGCATGCCTAAGCTTCGAGAGCGTTAGTGACACTTACCTTTGTCACTAATGCTCCAAACGCCCCTCCTTCCCACATTAGAGTTCACGTTAATTAGATTAACGTGGCTCTTAACGTGGCTTATGTATGGCCTTTTGGAAGGTTAGTGGTGTTCACTTTTACCACTAACGTTGGAGCTCCTCTTTTCTTTCCACGTTAGCTCCCATGTTAATGTAACTAACGTGGGCTATGATGGCTTTCGAAGGCGTTATTGGCGATCACTTTTCTCATTAACGCCACAAGCTTATGCCCATTCCACGTTAGAGTTCACGTTAATTAAACTAACGTGGTTACTAACGTGGCTCTTCCTTGCTTCCTTTGTCCTGAAATCAAGCAAATAAAGTGCATCAAAGCTCTATTCCAAGTCATGACATTATGCATTATCCAATTTGTCATTCAATTCATGCATAATTCTCATGAAATCATGTAAAGTTCACCATGTTTGCTTGAATCAAGATGTAAGTATATTTCTACCCAAAGCTTTCTTATTTACTAAGAAAATGCATGAAACTACCCTAAAACAGTAAAGAAAAGGTCAGTGAAACTGGCCAAAATGCCCTGGCATCACAACACCAAACTTAAAGCTTGCTTGTCCCTAAGCAAGTACTGAAACATCAAAATGATGAATGAAAGAACGAGAGAAACAAGTTCTTATTATAGAAGTAAAGCTCTTGGTTTATGGGGTTTCATGCATAGCAACTTAGGTTCATTCCTTTACTGGTTTCCAGGTCCTTATCATGCTCTTGAATACTTGCTTGATTGCATCCTATGAGATCCTTATTCTTTGATCCTCCCCCTTTTTTTTTCTCAGGGTTTATTGCATCCTTAGGCTAAGTGCTCTGTGAGGGGGCAACTCTTTAAAGTAAGTTTTCAGCCAACACTCTCGAACCAGTTGGTTCAAAGTGCTATGTGTTGAAACACCCCTAAGAACTTACTCCCTCAAGTCTCTCTCCCCCATACATGCACACCACAGGCACATGGTTTGTTATTTTCTTTCTTTGAGGCCTTGGTGTCCAGCACCTCTTTGGGTTACTAAATGTTCTATAGCAAAAGTTGCTCTAGATAGTGGACTTTCAGCTGATAATCCCGGGTTAGTTAACCCAAGTTACCAAGTGATAAGGCACCCTTGAGAGCTTAGTCATCCAAGCATATCCTTTGCACAGGAGCACCACAGACATATGCCTCAATATTCAAACAGTTGGTGCCTAGCCTTATTTCTTATTATTTTTCTTTCTTTTTCAAACTCTTATTATTCTTTCTCTTTTTCTTATTAGGATCTTGTTGTTTGGCTAATCTCATAAGATGTGTTTCAAGCATGTAATTCAATACACATGAGTGCCCTCATACCTTATAGGTGATCCAACTTAGCTAATCTATTATCCCACCACAAACCTTGAGGACTTACTTCACCATATGAACCCTACTCTAGTTTCTTTCATAACTTTCTCTTTCATTGAATTCAAGGGGCAAGCATACAAGTAAGTAGGATGAAAATGAAAACAGCTAACTTGGACCAGCACACATAGACTTAATAACTGAAAATTCCTAAGCTACTATGGAAAATTCCTAAGCTACTATGGAAGCATGTTCTATTTCATACATGATTTTCCTTATTTAGACTTGAAAAAGATAAAACGAAGAGGGAACTCCACCACCTTTTACTCATGGGGCTGCCCATGCTCTCTCTCTTGTTTGTCCTCTTTCTGTCCACTTGTGTTTCCTTGTATCCGTGTCATTCTGGCTCTTTTCCAATCCTTAAGTGCTTTCCTTACTGATTCATGACTCCTTTCGACTCTTTCTCTTTCTTCTCGCGCTAATTCATCCTTCACTTCTTCATATCTTGTGATTCCCAGATGCAATATAGGCAGTTGTCCGACTAAGTATCTGAGCTTGGCTTGAGTGTTCACATGATGTCCAGTCTCACTCATGTAAACTACTTCTGAGAATGCCCTGTGTTCGTCGAAGAGTTCTGCCTGTTCTCTTTGTTTCCGATGCATCTCATGTATGTGTGCACCTTGATATGCTTGGATGTAGATTAGCTTTTGGATGTCTTCTTGTTGTTGATCTTGCTTTTGATTCATCCTTTGGAAAGATTCATCCCATTGTCTCCCTTGTTCTAGTTGCTGCTCCATCAATTGCTTTTGCCACTCCTCCTGTTGATTCATCCATCTAGAGAATGATTCTTCTTGGCGGTTGGTGCACGAATTGTAAATCACACTTTTCACAACTCGTACCACTAACCAGCAAGTGCACTGGGTCGTCCAAGTAATACCTTCGTGAGTAAGGGTCGATCCCACGGAGATTGTCGGCTTGAAGCAAGCTATGGTTATTTTGTAATTCTTAGTCAGGAGATCAATGATAAGAGTGATTGTATTTATGAAGAGTAAAAAGCATAAATTAAGTAGTACTTGTTATACAGTAATGGAGAACAGATTGAGATTTTGGAGATGCTCTGTCTTCTGAATCTCTGCTTTCCTACTGTCTTTTTCTTCACGCACGCAGGTCTCCTTCCATGGCAAGCTGTATGTTGGTGGATCACCGTTGTCAATGGCTACCATCCGTCCTCTCAGTGAAAATGGTCCAAATGCGCTGTCACCGCACGGCTAATCATCTGTCGGTTCTCACTCATGTTGGAATAGGATCCATTGATCCTTTTGCGTCTGTCACTATGCCAAGCACTCGTGAGTTTGAAGCTCGTCATAGTCATCCCCTCCCAGATCCTACTCAGAATACCACAGACAAGGTTTAGACTTTCCGGATCTCAGGAATGGCCGCCAATAATCCTAGCCTATACCACGAAGACTCTGATCATGAACCAAGAGGCTAAGAGACACACACTCAATCTAAGATAGAACGGAAGTGGTTGTCAGGCACGCGTTCATAAGTTGAGAATGATGATGAGTGTCACGGATCATCACATTCATCACGGTTAAGTACAAGCGAGTATCTTAGAATAGAAACAAGCGTGATTGAATAGAAAACAGAAGTAATTGCATTAATTCATCGAGACACAGCAGAGCTCCTCACCCCCAATCATGGAGTTTAGAGACTCATGCCATAGAGATACAATGTAAAACATGAAAATGTCATGAGGTATAAAATAAATCTCTAAAAGTTGTTTAAATACTAAACTAGTAACCTAGGTTTACAGAAAATGAGTAAACTACGATAGATAGTGCATAAATCCACTTCCGGGGCCCACTTGGTGTGTGCTGGGGCTGAGACTTTAGCTTTCCACGTGCCTAAGCTGTTTCTAGAGTTAAGCGCCAGGTTGTAACCTGTTTTGGGCGTTTAACTCCAACTTGTAACCTGTTTCTGGCGTTTAATGCCAGAATAGGGCAGGGAACTGACGTTGAACGCTAGTTTGTGTCATTTAAACTCAGGCAAAGTATGGACTATTATATATTTCTGGAACGTCCTGGATGTCTACTTTCCAACGCAATTAAGAGCGTGCCATTTGGACTCCTGTAACTCCAGAAAATCCATTTTGAGTGCAGGGAGGTCAGAATCCAACAGCATCTGCAGTCCTTTTTCAGCCTCTGAATCAGCATTTGCTCAGGTCCCTCAATTTCAGCCAAAAAATACCTGAAATCACAGAAAAACATACAAATTCATAGTAAAGTCCAGAAATATAATTTTTATTTAAAAACTAATAAAAATATACTAAAAACAAACTAAATTATACTAAAAACTATCTAAAAATAATGCAAAAAAGCGTATAAATTATCCGCTCATCAGCGGTCCATCATTTGTACTTGAAGCTCTTTCTGTGCCCCTTGATTCTCCACGTATTGTCTAGATAAGCCATCAATGGCTTCCTATAATTGGTGCATGTCCAAAGTGGCTGGGGCTTGCTCCTCTGGGTCATGTCCTTCTACAACTTGATGGGCTGTCCTCTTTCTTAGCCTTCGTTGAGGTAGGGAAGATGTAACAGCATGCATCCGTCGAACAGTAATTGGGATGCCAGATTTTATCCATTCAGGGTTCTCATCTTCGAACACCACCCCAGCCCTGTCACACAGACGGAAAATAGTGCTGGGGTAGCCTAACCTTCCCCCAGAATTGCTTTTCTCAGCCATCTTCCTAATGCCTTGGGCTATGAGTTCATGAACCTTGATCTCTCCCCCTTTAAGTATACATTGCACCATTGTTGCTCTCTTAAGATTCACCTCTGAGTTGTTTCTGGTGGGGAGGATGGATCTCCTTACAATTTCGAGCTACCCCTTTGCTTCGGGAGTGAGGTTCCCTCTCTTGATGAACTTGGGCTTCCTCTGGGAATCTCATACCCAATCAGCTCCTTGTACGCAAATATCTTGCAAAATTTGGTCATAATTGGGACTGCTGTCTATTCTGGATTGATAGCTCTCTTCTGCGAATGGTATGGTTCGTAGATTTAACACCCTCATGATGCTCATGGGACTAAAGTCCACTGTTGCTCCTCTTACAAAGCTTATATAAGACTCATCCACCCTATCATACTTGACTGCGTTTGCATAAAATTCTCTCACAAGAGTTGCGTTTACCTTTGTGACCGGATTAGTGAGGAGCTCCCATCTTCTCTTTTCTAACTTCTCTGTGATTTTAGGGCACTCAGTTTTCTTGACTTGAAAGCCTAGCTCATATATGATCTCCTTATTAGCCATCCACCCGAATTACAATGCATGGTAAAAGGTTCTAAATTTCTTCTCATCGAAAGGGCGTTGCTCCATAGGCTCCTTCCCTTTTCTTCATTTAGAGCTCGATGATGCCATGAGTGGCCTTTGATTTTGTATTTGTAAAAGTGTGGATGGTTGAAAGGGTGTAGCTAAGGGCGTGGGTGAGAGTGTTTTTGATGGAATAAGAGGTGTTGAAGGTATGAGCATTGGAATGTGAAAGGGTAGGGACTAGAAACCACTTATATAGAAAAGTAATGAGTAAATGAAAGGTGTGGATTGATGGTATAGTCTAATAATGAACGGATGGGATTTAGCATGGCATAGGCACAAGGATCATCACTTTTATGATGGGGTTGGTTCGGTTTCCAAGCGTGTCATTCTTCCAATGTTGCATGGCAACATTTCCCAAAGTATTCCCTTTGAAGACATGTGTATAGTACCCATTTTTGAAGTGGCCGAATCTTCCTTCTTCAATTGTCCCATCAATTCCTTCCAATCTTCCCTTCATTTCTCCTACAAGATAAAAGGAATGTAACTAATGAATTTTGGATAGTGGCGGCAAAAATTAAAAAATGGGATAATTACTTTTTAAAATTTTTGTTTTTAACTAACTGAGTGCTATTCATGAATGCAAACCAACTGACTATTTAACTGTCCATGTATGCAACATTGGTGACACCAAACTTAGTTTGTGGCCATGTGGTGTAAAAAAATTTGTTCAAGGTTCTAAGAGTGACATGATATGAATTGTATTTATATTCTCTTAGTGTGCCTTGAACACCAAACTTGTTCTTCACTATATGTTGCTTAAAAGGATTCATTTAAGTGTATGTGAAAGTTGATTTGGAATTCATGAACCTTGCATTATTAACTACTTTAAAAACATATAAAACATGGGTTGCCTCCCATGAAGCGCTTCTTTAGCGTCACTAGCTTGACGTTCTACCTTTGTCTGGGTGGTTGGTAATGCTTCAAATCTTCTCCCCTCGCAGTGAATCTATCTCCATTGGCTTCATTAAGGATCTCCACATGTTCTAAGGAGAGAATTCTGCTGATGGTGAAAACTTTAGGCAGCTGAGATGGGATGGTGGGGAGATGAGGTGGAATAGCCAGGAGACGAGCTGAGATCACTTTATCCCCTAGAGAGAAATCCTCTGTAGGTATCTTCTTGTTCCTCCATCCCCTTGGTGCCTTCTTCCTTGTTTCTTTTAATGTTACCTTGCTCTTTGTGGCCTCCTTTCCTAGGGAAATTTTGTTTCTGGTCTCATATGATTCTGGTGGATTTGGCTCCTCTTGGGTTTCCTTTAGCTGTTGCACCTTCTGACTATTTTATTTACCAACCAAAGGGATTCCAGGGTGTACTGTTTGTGCTTCGGTGCTTGTTTCTTTTACCAGTGCATCATTGTGATCTCCCCTTGGTTCCTTGTTTTCTTAATCTGCTTCTTGTGAGGGTTTGAAGATATTGAATGTGAGTTGTTCATCATGTATCCTCAGTATTAGCTCTCCTCGCTCCACATCTATAAGTTGTCTGGCTGTGGCTAGGAATGTTCTTCCCAATATGATTGGGTGGAGGTGACTCTCTTCCATTTCTAATATGACAAATTCTGTGGAAAGGAAGTAGTTCCCAACCTTTACCAACACGTTTTCAACCACCCCTTCTGCTTGTTTTTTAGTTTTGTCAGCCAGCTTGATGACTATGTCTGTGGGCATTAGCTCATTGATCTGCAGCTTCTTCATGAGGGATAAAGGCATTAAGTTGATGCTTTCTCCCAGATCACAGAGTCCCTTATCAAACCTTGTTTCTCCTATGGTACAGGGGATGTGAAAACTCCCTGGATCCTTCCTTTTTGTAGGCAACTCTGGTTGAATGAGAGCACTGCACTCCTTATTCATCACTATTGTTTGCCTTCCTTTGAGTGAGCTTTTCCTGGTTAGTAACTCCTTCATACACTTAATGTATGAGGGCATTTGTTGGAGATCCTTGATAAATGGTATGTTTACATGAAGGGATGCAAACATGTCGAGGAACTTTGAGTATATTCTCTTTTCTACACCACCTTTGAGTCTTTGGGGAAAAGGTGCATAGAGTTTCAGGATCTCCTTCTGTGTAGTTTTGGTTTCTTGGTTACCCTCTTCCTGCTTCTCTGCTGAAGTATCTCCAGAGTGTTCTAAGGATTTGTTCAGCTCTTCCTCAGTCCCCTTATCACTTATAGTGACCATCTTGCATATTTCCCATCTCACTTTCTTTGTTTCACCTCTCGGGTTTTTCTCTGTGTCACTTGGAAAACTGTTAGTAGGTTTGGGTATCTTCTCAGAGAGGTATCCTACTTGAAATTCCAGCCTCTTGATGGTGTCTCCCTGGTTTTTGATATTGGCTCGCACCTCCTCCTTGAACACCTTGTTATCTTGGATTTCCTTACATATGCCTACAAGTAGAGTCTCGATTCTGGAGAGTCTATCTTCAGATGATGGTGAGTTGAGATTGGAAGGATAAGAAGGGCCATTTTGGTTTTGATATGGATTTTGAGAGGTATTGTTAGGTGGGTGCTGATATGATCTCTGTGTAGAATGTTGGTGAGCTACATTGTTGTTGGGGTTGTGACGTCTCTGATTTTGGCCTTGATCTTGTTGATTTCCCCACCCAAAGTTTGGGTAGTTCCTCCAACCCGAATTATAAGTTTTGGAGTATGGATCATGGGTCTGCCTAGGTGAGTTCCCAATGTAGTTGGCTTGCTCCTGGTTACTTTTATCCTCTGTATTCACTCCATCTTGAGCTGCTGATGAGGTGGTGACTGCTGCCACCTGGTTCCTTTCCATCTTCTTGGTAAGGTTAGCCAGCTGCTTGGTGATCATCTTGTTTTGAGCCAGCAGTGCATCCACGTTGTTCAACTCCATCACTCCTCTAGTATTGCCCCTTACAGAAGCATAGAAGTAATCATTCTTAGCTATAGTCTCAATGACATCTATGGCTTCTTCAATGGTCTTCTTCTTGTTCAGAGATCCCCCGGATGAGTGGTCTACTACCTTCTTTGATTCATAAGAAAGACCCTCATAGAAAATATGTAACTGCACCCATTCATTGAACATGTCTGGTGGGCACCTTCTTGTCAAGTCCTTAAACCTCTCCCATGATTCATAGAGAGTTTCACCATCTTGCTGCCTGAATGTTTGTACTTCAGCTCTCAACCTGTTAATTCTCTGAGGAGGGTAGAATCTTGCCAAGAATTTGTTCACCACATCTTCCCAGGTTGTTAAACTCTCCTTCGGGAAAGATTCCAGCCATTTAAATGCTTTGTCCTTGAGTGAAAAGGGGAACAAAAGCAATCTATAAGTGTCAGGATGAACACCATTAGACTTCACAGTATCACATATCCTTAGGAAGGTGGTGAGATATTGATTAGGGTCTTCTTGGACACTTCCTCCGAATGAACAGTTGTTCTGAATAAGAGTGATGAGTTGTGGCTTTAGTTTAAAGTTATTGGCATGTATGGTTAGCTTTTGTATGCTACTTCCGCAATTTCCTGGGTTTGGATTGATGTAAGAGCCCAGAACTCTTCTCTCTTGCCCAGCATGATTTGCTGGACCTTCTCTGGCATGGTTGTGAGCCTCTTCTTCATGGTGGTTCTCCATATTCTCCTCCATGCTTGGTTCAAAATACTCCTCCTCTTCCTCAGCACCAACGACTCTCTTTCTTCTTGCTTCCCTCCTTAATCTAAGGAAGGTCCTCTCAGGTTCAGAATCAAAGGAAGTTGAAGCCCCGCTTCTTCTACCTGTCATACAACAAACAGAGCAAAAAGCAGGAAAAGGAATTGATGGAGCAGTTACTCTTATTAGGGGTGCTGTTAGTGTGAGTGATGCAATATATCAAATAGTTAGTGGGTTAGTGAACTGAATTGTAAAAAAAATGAAGATAACACCACAAACAGGTAAGGCAAAAAGGGAAGAAAATAACTAAAACTGAAAGTAAATCACTCAAATGAAATTAAATCAAACAAAGAAAAATACTCAATCTAGTTATCCACCAATTTAATCATTGTTGATATAAAATCAATCCCAGCAACGGTGCCATAAACTTGATGCACGTAAACTTGTCTCTCAACAAATTTCCTTCGGCAAGTATACCGAATTGTCATCAAGTAAAAACCCACAATAGAGTGAGGTCGAATCCCACAGGGATTGATTGGTCAAGCAAATTTAATCAGAGGATTTTCTAGTTGAGCTAAGCACAAATTTAGTTGAGATTTGTAGAAACATAAATGGTGGAAAAGTAAATAACAGGAAATGTAAATGCTGGAAATAAAGAGCAGAATGTAAATGGAGGAAAGTGAATTGCAGAATCTTAAATGGAGAATTGGGAGGATGAGCATAAAAGTAGATGGCAGAAAATAAAGAGAATGGATAAGATCAGAAATGGGGGATTCATTGCACTCAGGAGATGTTGTATTCTCCGGATCAAGTTCATTCTCATCTCTTCCTCAATCAATGCATTCATTGATCTCCTTGGCAATATTAAGTGATTGAATTCCAATTCCTTGGTAATTCAATCTCTCAAATCTTGATCAATAGCCAATTCCTTGGTCTAATTGCTCATGAGAAGAGATGAAGTATGGTCACTGATTATACCACATGTATTCCCAAATCAAAGTGTTGGTAGGATTATATGTCACTATATCCATCCAAACCCCAATTTGGTCCAACATGAGAAAGCATTTCTAGCATGATCTCTTCATTTGTCTTCCAAGTTTCCGATGAGATCCAAGTATGAATAGCTTTTTTTCCAAGACAGCTACCCAATTGGATGAAGATTGAAAGCCTTCTAGTAAAATCAAGAGAAAAAAAAGAAGAAGAATAATGAAAACTATTATTGATCCATCAAATTACAACAGTGCTCCCTAACCCAATGAAAAGGGGTTTAGTTGTTCATAGCTCTGGAAATGGAAGAAGATAAAGAAGAATGCATTGTCAAATTAACTAGAAATTACAGAGAAAGTAAAATATACAGAGTGTAGTTCTTCAAAATGGAAAAAGCAACCTACTAGTTCAAAACTACTCCTACATATACTACTCTTCTGATCTTCTAGTTGGCACTTCAAGTCTTGGATATGGGCCTTTGATCTTGAGTTGAAGTAGTTACAATCTTCAGTTGGCTCAGCTTTGCTTGCAGAAAAAGTGTGAGTTACGCATGGACGTTAGTTAGGACGTTAGTGGTGTTAACGTTAAGTGAAAATGTGGGTTCGAGAACGATAGTGACGATCACCTTTTTCACTAACGTTCCAAACCAAAAACAATCCACGTTAACTTCAACGTTAGTGCACTAACGTGACCACTAACGTTGCCTCTTGGTCCTTCGCAAACGTTACTGGCATTCACCTTTTCCAATAACGTTGCTAATTGCCTTTTTTCCCTACGTTAGAGTTCAAGTTACTATAACTAACGTGACCCTTAACGTGGGCATGCCTAAGCTTCGAGAGCGTTAGTGACACTTACCTTTGTCACTAACGCTCCAAACGCCCCTCCTTCCCATGTTAGAGTTCACATTAATTAGATTAACTTGGGTCTTAACGTGGCTTATGTATGGCCTTTTGGAACGTTAGTGGTGT
Organism: Arachis ipaensis; assembly: GCF_000816755.2. Lineage (NCBI taxonomy): Eukaryota > Viridiplantae > Streptophyta > Magnoliopsida > Fabales > Fabaceae > Arachis > Arachis ipaensis. The sequence continues at coordinate 84,018,885 of NC_029792.2, read as the reverse complement.
TCACTTTTACCACTAATGTTGGAGCTTCTCTTTTCTTTCCACGTTAGCTCCCACGTTAATGTAACTAACGTGGCAACTAACGTGGGCTATGATGGCTTTCGAAGGCGTTATTGGCGATCACTTTTCTCATTAACGCCACAAGCTTATGCCCATTCCACGTTAGAGTTCACGTTATTTAGACTAACGTGGCTACTAACGTGGCTCTTCCTTGCTTCCTTTGTCCTGAAATCAAGCAAATAAAGTGCATCAAAGCTCTATTCTAAGTCATGAGATTATGCATTATCCAATTTGTCATTCAATTCATGCATAATTCTCATGAAATCATGTAAAGTTCACCATGTTTGCTTGAATCAAGATGTAAGTGTATTTCTTCCCAAAACTTGCTTATTTACTAAGAAAATGCATGAAACTACCCTAAAACAGTAAAAAAAAGGTCAATAAAACTGGCCAAAATGTCCTGGCATCAGGCTCTGCCTTTTCTACTCTATAGAGACCTTCCCATCTTGATCTTAGTTTGCCTGGCATAAGCCTCAGTCTGGAGTTATAAAGAAGAACTAACTCCCCTGGTCTGAACTCTCTCCTTTTTATGTGCTTGTCATGGACAGCCTTCATCTTCTCTTTGTATCGCCTGGAATTGTCATATGCTTCTAGGCGAAGATTCTCTAATTCTGCTAGTTGCAACTTTCTTTCAGCACCAGATTCATCAAAATTCATATTGCATTCCCTTACAGCCCAGAAAGCCTTGTGTTCCACCTCTACTGGAAGGTGGCAAGCCTTTCTGTATACCAAGCGGAAAGGGCTCATCCCAATGGGTGTCTTATACGCTGTTTTATATGCCCAGAGTGCATCTTGTAGCCTGGCACTCCAGTCTTTCCTATGAGGCTTTACTATCTTCTTTAGGATGCGTTTGATTTCTCTGTTAGACACTTCTGCTTGTCCATTGGTCTGGGGATGATAAGCTGTTGCTACTTTGTGAACTATCCCATGCTTTTTCAGTAATCATGTTAGTCTCCTGTTACAAAAGTGAGTGCCTTGATCGCTCACGATTGCTCGTGGTGATCCAAAGCGACAGATAATATAATTTCTAACAAAGAAAACAATAGTGTTAGCATCATCAGTACGGTAGAAATTGCTTCCACCCATTTAGAAACATAATCTACAGCTAACAGTATATAAAGGTAACCATTAAAGTTTGGAAATGGACCCATGAAGTCAATGCCCCAAACATAAAAAATTTCACAGAAAAGCATAATCTGTTGAGGCATCTCATCCCTCTTGGATATATTACCAAATCTTTGGCATGGGGAACAAGATTTACAAAATTCGGCAGCATCTTTAAAAAGAGTAGGCCACCAGAATCCACAGTCTAAAATTTTTCTAGCTGTTTTTTGAGGGCCAAAATATCCTCCACTCTCAGAAGAGTGGCATGCCTCTAAAATGGACTGGAATTCTGATTGAGGTACATACCTCCTAAGTACCTGGTCAGCACCACACCTCTAGAGATATGGGTCATCCCATGTATAATATTTAGACTCACTTTTCAGCTTGTCCCTTTGATGTTTAGTAAAATTGGGAGGGAAAGTATGGCTAACTAGATAATTAGCTACAGGTGCATACCAAGGAACTACTTCAGATACTGCATGCAAGCTATCAAATGGAAAAGCATCATTTATAGGAGTGGAGTCATCTTTAATGTGCTCAAGGCGACTCAAGTGGCCTGCCACTAAATTCTGGTTACCACTCCTATCCTTAATTTCTAAATCAAATTCTTGTAGTAGCAGTATCCAACGTATCAACCTTGGTTTGGACTCTTTTTTAGCTAATAAATATTTTAAAGCTGCATGGTCCGAGTACACTACTACCTTAGTACCAAGTAAATAGGTTCGGAATTTATCCAGAGCAAAAACAATAGCAAGAAGCTCTTTTTCAGTAGTAGTGTAATTAGACTGAGCAGCATCTAAGGTTTTAGATACATAAGCAATTACGAAGGGATCCTTACCTTCGCGCTGAGCCAGCGCCGCTCCTACTGCATGGTTGGAGGCATCACACATAATTTTAAATTGCTGGCTCCAGTCTGGTCCTCTCATAATCGGAGCTTTAGTCAGGGCGATCTTCAGCTTATCAAATGCTTGTATGCAATCCTCACTGAACTCGAACTCAATATCTTTCTGCAGCAGTCTGGATAAAGGTAATGCTACCTTACTGAAGTCCTTAACGAGTCTCCTGTGAAAACCTGTATGGCCTAGGAATGAACGTACTTCCCTCACGAAGGAGGGGTAAGATAAACTAGAAATGACATCTACATTTGCTGGATCTACTGAAATACCAATTTTAGAGACAATATTTCCTAGAACAATCCCTTATTTTACCATAAAATGACACTTTTCAAAATTCAATACAAGGTTTGAACTGACACATTTGTCTAATACTCTAGCTAAACTATCTAAGCAGAGGTCAAATGAATCACTATATACGCTAAAATCATCCATAAATACTTCCATACATTTCTCAATAAGATCTGAAAAGATACTTATCATGCATCTTTAGAAAGTAGCAGGTGCATTACATAGGCCAAAAGGCATCCTTTTATATGCAAATGTTCCAAAGGGACATGTAAAAGTGGTCTTTTCCTAATCTTTACGAGCTATATGAATTTGAAAGTAACCTGTATAACCATCTAAAAAGCAATAATGGGATTTACCTGACAGGAGATCGAGCATCTGATCAATAAATGGCAAGGGATAATAATCCTTGCGAGTAGCTTGGTTGAGACGCCTATAGTCAATGCAAACCCTCCATGAATTATGCACTCTAGTTGTCAGAAGCTCTCCATGCTCATTCTTTATTGTTGTGACTCCAGACTTCTTGGGCACCACTTGTACTGGGCTGACCCATTCACTGTCTGAAATGGGGTAAATGATATCTGCTTCAAGTAGCCTGGTTACTTCTTTCTTGACAACTTCTAAGATGGTGGGATTCAATCTTCTTTGGGGTTGAAGGACAAGTTTTGATTCCTCTTCTAAATATATTCTGTGCTCACAAACTTGAGGGCTGATGCCTACTATATCCGCCAAGCTCCACCCAATTGCTCTCTTGTGTTTTCTCAACACACTGAGCAGTTGCTCCTCCTGTTGAGAAGTGAGTTCCCTTACAATGATAACTGGAAACTTCTGATTATCCTCAAGGTAAGCATACTTGAGGTGTGGAGGAAGGGGCTTCAATTCTAATTTCTACTCATGGCTAGGTTCTGGATTATCCGGGGCTAGTGGTAATGGTAAAGTGTCGTCATTATGTTCAGATGGTGTCCCCACACTTGGACCTTGCTCTACGTGCTTCTCTTCTACTTCTTCTTGGTGAACTTCAGCCACAGTTTTATCAATGATGTCGCACTGGAAGATAGAATGATCTTCTGGAGGGTGCTTCATAGCTTCATTTAAACTGAAACTCACTGTTCTGCCATCTATCTCAAAGGAGTAAGTTCCTGAGAATGCATCTAGCTTGAACTTCGAAGTCTTCAGGAATGGTCTTCCAAGCAGGATTGATGATGGTCTTCCTGAGTCATTAGGGGGCATTTCCAGGATATAGAAGTCATTGGGAAATGTGAGCAACTTAATACTCACTAATACATCTTCATCAATTCCAACTACTGTAATAATGCTTTTATCTGCTAACACAAAATGAGCTGCCGACCTTTTTAAGGGAGGGAGCCTTAGAGTATCATATATAGACAATGGCATTATACTAACACACGCTCCTAAGTCACACATGCAATCAGAAAATATTACACCTCCAATGGTACAGTTTACCATGCATGGACCTGGATCACTACATTTTTCAGGTATACCTCCCATTAAAGCAGATATAGAACTACCTAAAGGAATAGTTTCTAACTCATTTATTTTATCTTTATGTATGCATAAATATTTCTGAAACTTTGCATATTTAGGTACTTGCTGAATAACATAAAAAAGGGGAACAGTTACCTCAACCTTTTTGAAAATTTCTACCATTTTGGGATCAAGTTCCATCTGCTTTCTGGACTTCCTTGCAAGATATGGTGCCATTTGCATCTTCTACATCCTTTGGTGCTCCATTCCTTTGCTGAGCTACTTCTTCTTCAACAATGTCTTGCACTTCCTCTTCCTCTTCAGCATCTTCCACTTCTATCATATCCTCAGCCGAGGCGTGTACCTGTGGGCTTGGCTCCTCTTGGTTCCTCTCCTGCAATGTGGTTCCAAACCTCAAAGTGATGGTATTGATGCCACCCTTGAGGTTAGGTAAGGGTTGAGAAGGAATTCCACTGGAGTTTAAAGGTTAGTTAGTGGAAGTAGGTAATGAATTTATTCGGGCGGCGAGAGCTTATAAAGTGGCATTCAGACCATTTAGAGTAGAGTTCAGTATAGTCTGCATGTCTTGTTGTCCTTGTGCAAGAGAACGAAGCATCTCGTCATTTGATGAGGAAGTGGGATAAGTGATCTGTGGTACTTGTTGTTGGTTGTGCTGGGGTCCTTGTGATTGCTTTAGGTGAGGAGCTCTATAAGGTTGGTTCTGATTCTGCTGTCTGTTGTTGTTATTCCACCTCTGGTTTCCATTGTTGTCTATGCCTCCTCTGTTATAGTTGTCCCTCCAGCTATGGTTGGAATTATTCCTCCAACCTTGGTTGGAGTTGTCCTGCCATCCATGGTTATAGTTGCTGCCTTGTTGATTGTATCCTTGATTTGGGCGGTCATAGAAGTTATGAGTGGCTGCCACAGTATTGTCTTGTTGTAGCTACGGGCATTCATCAGTATAATGACTATAATCAGCACACATGTCGCATACTCTTTGGGATACTAACTGTTGGCTTTGTTGTGGTGGGGAAGGATGAGCTTATTGTTGTTGATTCAACTGTAATTGCTTCAGTAGGTTGGTCATTTCACATATACTCTGTGTAAGAGCAGTAGTCTCAGTACTAGAGGAAATTTCTGCAACAGCTTTCGAGTGGCTATTCCTATGCCTGTGATTCCTGGTGGACTCAGCTAAGTCACTGATTAGTTGCCTTGCTTCATCTGCGGTCTCGTACTTCTTCAGAGAACCGTTACTAGCACCATCTAGTGTAGTTTTATCCCGAGGCTTCATGCCTTGAGTGAAATAGTTGATTAATACTAGCCTGTCAATCATGTGATGGGGGCATGCGTCCAGAAGGTTCTTAAAACGCTCCCAGTACTCCTAGAGAGTTTCTGATTCACCTTGAACAATGCATGAGATCTCTTTCCTTAGTCTGTCTGTAACATCAGCTGGAAAGTATTTTTCCAGAAATTCTCTTCTGAGCATATCCCAGTTAGTAACATTTATTTCAGGTTGGGAGTAGTACCACTCCCTCGCCTTTCCCTCAAGAAAAAATGGGAAGGCAGTTAACAGAATAGAAGTTTCATTTGCACCCTGACGCCTAATAGTAGAACAGGTTATCTGAAAATCCCTGAGGTGCTTGATGGGTTCCTAAGCAGGTAAGCCATGAAACTTGGGTATTAAGTTGATTAGTGCAGTCTTCAGTTTAAAATCTGTAGCCAGAGTTGGATGATGCACTTGATACGACTGCATTGTAAAATCTGGGGCTCCAGCTTCCTGGAGAGTAATCCTCCTAGGTGCTGCCATTCTATCTGCACGTGAATCAACTGAATCAGTAGTAAAGGAGCTTGTTTCGTTCTCAGATGGCAGTTCAGATTCACCCTTAAATAAGACTGGTGAATCGATAACAATCACTTCACCATCCTCAGAGGCTAACTGATGTTGAGCTCGCCTAATACGTGAAATAGTTCTTTCAATTTCAGGATCAAATGCGGCTAAGCTCGAATCAGGCAGTGAACGCGTCATTCAATAAAAGAAACATATAGCTCATGGTAAAAATAAAAATAAAATATGCAAATAAAAATAAAAATATGTACATTAATTAATAATTTAGCACACAGTTGCAACTCCCCGGCAATGGCGCCAAAAACTGGTGCGTGGTAGAAGTTTGGCCAATTAAGAGATTATAATATAATAGAACAGCGTTGCAAGTATAGCTCTTAACCAGCTAAAATCTGCCTCACCAATTTAGAAGGGTGTCACAAAAATTTAGAATAGAAAAATACTGGGAGTATGAGTCCCAGGTCGTCTCCCAACGAGTTGCAAGGAAAGGTGCTATTTTATTAATTATAAAATTCCAAGAGAGTTGAGTTTGGATGATGAGTAATTAAATAATTGTAAATTAAAGCAATAAAAACTAAGAATTATTATTAATATGCTAGATAAAAAGCCTTTACTGGGGGAATGATTAATTGAAAGTTCTATCCTTGTTGGGGTCTCTTAAGTGTAGTATCAAAAAGGTTGTTGTTTTTCATTTAGTTAACCCTTACTAAATAAAGGAAAGTCAAGTGATTGAGCTAACTCTTATTCGCAAATCCTAGTCCTCTCCCTTGGGAAGGTCTAGCGTTAGTAAATACAGAACTAGCCAACAACTTCCAGTTTAATCAGAACTTAAGCCTTCCAACTCAAGTGTCTCCTTTTAATCAACCCCCATGTCAAGTATGGAGTCTACTCCATTGACATGAATATAACGCTCATAAAAATATAAGAAGAAGACATGATAAATTAAATTAAATTAATTAAAAGTAAAAGTAATCCTTTGCATTAACAATCCATGAAAATAATCTAATTACTACTTTAAACAAGAATTAAGAATATGGAATAAATAAAAGAGTGAGTAAGGAAACAAACTAGAATAGTATCTTCAACGGAGGTAATGACTCTTTAATATCCAAAAGTAAAAGCAATGAACTGGGAATATAAAGAGAACCTAGAGGAAGAGTAATCCTCTCTAAATTCAGATCTAAAAACCTAAAACTATCCTAATGAGAATGTATCAATGTGTCTAAAGTTGTGTCAAAAGGTCTCTGCATGTTCCCTGGCTTTATTCTGTATTTTTGGACCGAAAACTGGGTCAAAACGTGGCCCGAAATCGCCCCCAGCATTTTCTGTTAATTCTACAGATCGCACAGGTCATGCGTACGCGTCGTCCACGCGTGCGCGTCATTCAGCGATTTTCCTTGTCACGCGTACGCATCGTCCACGCGTGCGCGTCATTCGTAAAGACTCCAATCCACGCGTACGCGTCAAGCACGCGCACGCGTCGCTGCTATTTTCTCCATTCCGCGCGCTCGCGTGAGCCATGCGCGTGCGTCGGTGTTCGCTGGTCATCTCCTTAGTTTCTTGTGTTCCTTCCATTTTTGCAAGCTTCCTCTCCATTCTCTAAGCCATTCCTGCCCTATAAAGACTGAAACACTTAACACACATATCACGGTATCAAATGGTATAAAGGAGAATTAAAATACATAAATTAAAGTTCTTTAGGAAACAAGTTTTCAACCATAAAATAATACTAGGAAGGAAAATGTAAAATCGTGCAATTAGTATGAATAAATGGGTGAAGACTTGATGAAACCACTCAATTAAACACAAGATAAACCATAAAATAGTGGTTTATCAGGACTTTTCATAGTTTTAATGGGACTAGGGTCAAGGTAAGGTTATATATGGTCAAGTGAGCTTGAAATTTGAATCTTTGATTAACTTAAGCTCTCACCAAACACACATAACAACCTATACAATTCAAATGCAAACCAACTACCCATTATTCACTTTTTCACACACTCATGTATTCTTTCTAATTCATGTCACATATGCACGAATTAGGCTTGAAATAGCTTTATAAATGAGTTGGATTGGGTTCTGGAGGTCTAAAAATCGCTGCCAATGTTTTGCATTTAATGAAGTCACGTGCTAGGACTTGTGCACACGCACAAATGTATGCGTACGCACACTTGCTGATTCTCTTCTCGTGCGTACGCACGCATCACTGTGTGTACGCATGACTGCACGAACTTCCAACTTGCATATGCACGTACTATTGTGCGTACGCACACATGCTGAAAAGTTTAAGCCTTATTTCTTCATGAATTCTCCATTTTTACATACGTTTTTCTCACTTCTTCAATCCATATTTGCCTTGCAAGCCTAAAATCACTCAACAAATGCATCAAGGCATCGAATGGGATTAAAGTGAATAAAAGTTAGCAATTATTAGGCCTAAAAAGTATGTTTTTACTTTTAAGCACAATTTAAGAAGAAATCATAAAACTATGCTATTTCAATGAATAAATGTGAGAAAAGTCAATAAAATCCACTCAATTAAAGCAAATAAATACCATAAAATGTGGATTCATTATGACTCTACATCTACGCTTATAAATACCTTGAAACTTTTGGGTATAATTCAAACCTAATCTACTAAAAACGTGTGTAAAACCCTTGCTAACTAAAGCATTAAAGTGCCTTGCAGGTACCAACCCCACCTCTGTTCACAAACAACTTGGATGGATTTATCCTTGTTGTGGAAGACGTCAGATACATCACCTAAAGGCGTTTGGACCTCCCGTTAAAGCCTAAAGCAATATAGTTTTAGGTAACCCTCAGAATATTGGCATTGTTGCCGAGGATCTAGAAGTCTACACCCAATCATGGCAGACGATTGACTTGAAGATGGGCATACTACAACTGAGTCTGAACCAAAACATCACAACAAAAATTGTGCAATAGTGATACCTCCATAGTAAGATAGAGCGGATGGCTCTAATAGAGAAGAGACTTCACGAAGCCCTCAACCCAGAAGGATAAACTTAGAAATTCACTCACCTGAGGACATGGTGAATCAAAATCTGGCAAAACTTATGGGTTTGGTACACGGACACCATGGGCAATTTGAGTAGCTCAAAATGGAATTAGAGTGACAAAGAGAATCTGAACAAGCTCTAAAAAAGGAAATACGACAACGAAGGAAGAAAAACTCGAGAAACTAGAGACCGACCTTAGAGGTCAGAGAGCTTGTCTAGATCGGGAAGAAACATGTGGGCTAGGGTCCTTAGGAACTTTAAAAGCCCAGACATGGACCTCTATGATGAAACGACCAACTTAAACACCATTTAAGTAACTTTAAAAGCCGAATGTACTTAGCTGATGCGTCAGATGCAACTCGTTGTAATGCTTTCCCGACGATGTTAACCAAGGCGGCAATGAAGTGGTTTGACTGTTTACCACCCCAATTGGTAACTTGTTTTGACGACCTTGCAAGGAGTTTTCTTACCCGATTCTTCATCCAGAAAGGTGATACGGAATTTACAAACAGTATCCGTAGAATTACCGACAAGTGCACCAGGTCGTATCAAGTAATAACCTTATGGTGAGTGAGGTCGATCCACGGAGAATAACGGATTAAGCAAGCAATAGCTAATTGACTATTCTTGTTAGACGATCATAATTGAGTGATGAGAAAACAAGAAATGTAAATGACTTAAAGAAAAAGTAAATGGAAGCAATAAGATGGCAAGAAAATAAATGACGGAAAAGTAAAGTGCTAGAAATTAAAGTGCAAGAAAGTAAATAACAAGAATGAAAAATGAAAAGAACATTGGGTTCAAGAGATGTTGCATTCTCAGGATCAATAGTTCTCGTCTCCACTTCAATCATACACTCATTGATCTCTTGCCAAATCATAAGTGATTGAATTTCAATTCCTTGGCAATTCAATCTCTCTTAAATTGAGCAATTGCCAATTCCTTGAACTAATTGTTCATGAGAAGAGATGAAGAGTGGTCTCTGATTTAGAGTCATAGAATTTCATGAATCAAGTTTTAGGATGATTATATATCATGTATCAATCCCAAACCCAATTTCATAACTACTGTGAGAAAGAACTTCAAGATAACTCTATCATTCCTTTTCCAAGGCTCCCATAGAATCCATGTTAGATTTAAACTCTTTTCCAAGATATTTGAATCCTTGAAATGAAGAACGAAGATTCTTTCTAAAGAAACAACAAAAGAAGAATTGAGGATGAAGAAGAAATCAAATTAATCCATTGAATTGCAATAGAGCTCTCTTTCTCAATTAAGAAAGTTAGATATTCATAACTAAAAAGAAAACTATAAAATGTGTAAGAAAGAAGGTGGAAGAAAGGAAAAAGAATGAGAGTGGAAGGAGAGTCTGAAGACTCCCCCCAGTGGGTGGATGTTTAATTGAATTCAAATAAAAATAAATTCAAATTACATCAAATGTAAATTTTCTAACTACTTCTAGATGATTCTGGTGGCTTTCATTGCTTGTTGATTATGTGCTTGCTTGCTAGTGGGTCTTTGGGCTTTGATTGATTGTGAATTGTGGCTTGGATAAAGGTTAGAGTGGACTTGGTTAAAGGTTGGAAGCTGCAGCGGAAAGCGTGTGGTTCAAGTGCCACTTGATTAGCACGTCCATTTTGGATAAAAATTGCTTCCTAAAGTTGTGGCTGATAAACCCATATTTTATGATATATTTTGTGCCCAATTTAAGTGATTTATTCAATTCTTCACCCACTTATTCATGTTAATTGCATGGTTTCATTTTTCCTTCCTTATTATGTGGTATATGTGAAATACATGTTTCCTATGCTTTAAAAATAATTATTTAATTACTTTTTATTACCATTCGATGCCGTGATTTGTGTGTTAAGTAGTTTCAGATATTCTAAAGGCAGGAATGACTTAAAGGATGGAAAGGAAACATACAAAAATGGAAGGAAAGTACAAAATGGAGTTTTTGAAGAAATTGGCAGCGACGCGAACGCATAGACGACGCGGCCGCATGCCCAGCGCGACGAGAGCGCGACACGAACGCGTGAATGACGCGAACGCACGCCTTGAGCAGAACGCAGATGACGCAGACGCATGACCAAAACGAACGCGTGATAAGGAAAACTTCAGATGACGCGACCGCGTGACCCACGCGGACGCGTGACAGAGGCCACGTACCAGAAATTACAGAAAATGCTCTCAGCGATTTCTGAAGCCCTTTTTGGCCTAGATCCAAGTACAGAAAGCACAGATCAGAGGTTATAAAGTGGGGGAATGCATCCATTCAAAGGAGAGTCTCCAATTATTCATTTTTCATGATTTAGATGTAGTTTTTAGAGAGAGGTTCTCTCCTCTCTCTCTTAGGATTAGGATTTAGGATTATTTTTTCTTGCTTTCATGATTCCCCCTTTTTATCAGGTTCAACTTTCTTTTTTATTATCTTTTCAATTTAATTTATGAAATATTCTATGTTACAGATAATTCTCTTAATTAATTTTATTTGAGGTATTTCAGTTTATGATTGCTCTCTTTTGTTTATGTTACTATCACTTCCAACCTGAAGATATTTTTATTCGAGTAGATTTACTTTCCCGCTTTTGGTCTTGGTTAAGAAATCAGTAACTCAGGAGTTATCAAACTCAACGTGATCGATAATTGTTATCTTTGCTAATTGAATTGAACTTCAATAATTCCAGTCCTTTCTTAGGAATTGACTAGAACCTGAAGATCAGACTAATTAATCCACTTGATATTCCCTTGCTTTAGTAAAGGCTAACTAAGTGGGATTAAGATTCAATTTTCGTCTCCATTGATAAGGATAACTAGGATAGGACTTCTAATTTCTCATACCTTACCAAAAGTTTATTTTACAGTCATTTACTTATTTTAATTGCAATTTAAATTACTTGCTCCTTACTTTCAAAACCCCAATTTACAATCTTCATAACCAATAATAAGAACATACCTCCCTGCAGTTCCTTGAGAAGACGACCCGAGGTTTAAATACTTCGGTTATCAATTTATTTAGGGGTTTGTTACTTGTGACAACTAAAATGTTTGTAAGAAAGGTTGATTGCTTGGTTTAGTAACTATACTTGCAACGAGAGTTTACTATAACTTCTAAACCATCAATCTTCAGTTCTTCAATGGCCTAGTGTGCCACTTCTTTCCCATGCCAACCTACATGCTAGCACCAAAATGGTGTCTTTGGGAGTGCAAATTCGAAGGCGTGTAGAATCCTCATGTTGGTTACACGCTGTTGGGGATGCCCATTAATGCTGAAAAATGGGATCGTTCGCGGCCCTAAACTGAATGCCCACTATAGACTATTATATATCGTTGGAAAGTTTTGAAAGTCAGCTTTCTAATGCCACTGAAGGCACATCACCTGGATCTCTATACCTCATGTTATTCTCTTTTGAAGGTGAATTGGTCAGTCTATCAAAATGACCTGGCGTGCCACTTTCCAAATACGCCACTCCACACACCATCCACACGCTAGTACACACTCCCATTTTGGCCCTCTGGGATAGTAGCCCAGCATGCCACTTCCCAGGCACACCATAGTGCACGCCATGTTTATAACGCTGAAAGAATAGTGATTTTTAACCTCAACTTCAGCTTCTGCTATAAAATATTATATATGGTTAGAAAGCTCTGGATGTCTACTTTCCAATGTTGCTGGAAGTGCAATTTGGACTTCTATATCTCAAGTTATGTTTCTTTGAAGGTGAAGAGGTCAGGCTGGCGTGTGACATGCTGATGCTATTCTCATCTTGCCTTTTGGGGGTTAATTGCAACCTTAAATCCAATGTCCACTACAAAGTGTTATATATGGCTATAAATCCATGGTAGTCTACTTTCCAATGGAACTAGAATCACCTTATTTAGAGTTTTATAGCTCAAGTTATCCTTGTTAGAGTGAAAAAAGGTCAATCTGTCTAGCAAAATGTGGCTCAGCGTGCCACTTCCCTTGCACTCCAGAGTGCACGCCCAAGCACACACACACGCGCCACATACACGCCATTCATACGCCACTCCACACACCCTTGGCACGCTTCAGGGGCCACGCTTTCGAAATCATGGCCTAAGGCTCCAAAGCATATGCTAAGCTTCAAAGCATGCCCAAAACTTTCTCTTTTCTTCTTTTGAGCTTATTTTGTGCTTTTTACTTCTTTTTCTCTAATTTTCTACAAAATTTATCAAATCAAAGAAACAAAGCAATTTCTAACTTAAGCATAAAAAATACTCCATAATTAAGCATTATGAATTGATTCCTTATATGAAAAAGTATAGAAAATATAACATGATGCGCACGCATCAAAAGACAAGGTGAAACATGCTCCGAGCTTCCTAGGGGTCAAGCAAGAAGTCCGAGAAACTCTCCGAGCTTACACGAAAAGATTTAATAAAGCCTACTTTGAAATCTAAAATTTGCTTACAGAAGCGGTCATAATGGGGCAAGTAAATGGCCTCAAAGAAGGCTCATTCTCCTAATCCATATCAAAAAGACACCTGACCTCCTTGTAATAGGTACAAGAGTGGGCCAAAAAGTACATTAACATGGAAGAAACTACTCGGTTGAGAGATCCTAGTCTGAGGCAAGAAAATCAGTATCCGCTTCAAGACAAAGAAAAGGAATCAAAGAAGAAAGAAGAATATAACTCGGACAAAACTCGAAGATACACTACTATATCCCATTTTGAGTGTCCCTTGTAGACATCTATAGGGAGATCAGCCACAAAGAAAGGATTCCACTCCTAGGCCGATCAAAAATAAAAAAGGTAAAAGTCGGTCCAAATACTGTGGATGCCACAAAATCTACGGCCATTCCACCAATGATTGCTATGACTTAAAAAATGTGATCAGGAAATTGGCTAGGAAAGGTTGGTTGGATAGGTATTTAGCAGATAGGTTAGATGATCAAGGCAAAAGAAAAAAGGATGAAGAAGACAGGGCTCACCGGGATCGATCACTACGAACTCATGAGAGTCGCATCCATACGATTGCCGGAGGATTTGTAGGCAGAAGAGTAACAAAATCCTCCTACAAGAGACACTTAAAAAACCTTTACCGAATCGGTGAGGATGCTGAGACCCCGTCCTCCCCACTATCACCTTTACAAAAGAGGATGCCCAAGGAGTAGTACCTAGACATGATGACCCAATCATGATCATAATGATACTCGCCAATGCAAACCTCAGCAGAATTTTGGTAGACCAACGGGGGCTCAGCAGACATCCTGTTTAAACCAGCTTTCGATAAATTGGGCCTGGAAGAAAAGGATTTAAGGGCATACACAGATACCCTATTTAGTTTGGAAGACACACCGATCTAATTTATATGGTTTATTTCCCTCTTCACCACTTATGGAAAGGACCCAAGATAAAAAAACCTTGAGTATAAACTACATAGTGGTCGATTTGGCATCAATTTACAACGCCCTAATAGGTCAGATAACACTGATTCGAGTTACTGTAGTAGTCTCCACCCTCACCTTTGTATAAAGTTCCCAACTCTAGAGGGGATAGCAACCATAAAGGGGGGTGTCAAAACTGGCAAGAAGATGCTACAATAAAAGCCTGAACCTACGGGGGTATATTGATGAGCGAATATTTTATACGCTTTTTGGCATCATTTTCATATAGTTTTTAGTATGTCTTGTTTAAGTTTCATTATGTTTTCATAGGTTTTAGTGCAAAATTCACATTTTTGGATTCTACTTTGAGTTTGTGTGTTTTTATGCAATATCAGGTATTTTCTGGCTGAAATTGAGGAGCTGGAGTAAAAGTTTGATTCAGAGGCAGAGAAAGCACTACAGATGCTGTCCGGATCTGACCTCCTAGCACCCGAAAGAGCTTTTCTTGCGCTAAAGACATCCAAATGGAGCATTCTCAATGGCTTTAGAAAGATAATATTCAGGGCTTTCCAGAAATATATAATAGTTCATACTTTGCATCAGAATTGAAGGCCCAAAATTGCCGTTCAACGCCAGCCTCCTGCCCTATTCTGGCATCCAATGCCAAAGGAGAAGAGACCAGTGTCCCACGCCCAAAAAGGACCCCGTAGCTAGCGTTCAACACCCTAGAGGCCTTCTAGCACGTGGATCTCAATCAAGCTCAGCCCAAACACTCACCAAGTGGGTCCCAGAAGTGGATTTTAGCACTAAAAGACTGTTTTACCCTTCTTATGTAATCCTTAGTCATTAGCCTAGTATTTATTTGAGAACTTTTACACTTTTCAAGGGGATCTTTGACCACTTTACACGTTTATCATTGTATTTTCTGTCAGTATGAGTTTCTAAACCTCCTAGGTTGAGGGGAGGAGCTCTGCTAAGTTTTATGTATTAATAAAGTACTACTGTTCTTTTTCAATACGTGTTTAATTCTCTATTCTAAGATGTATATCCGTTCTTCATCATTATGAATGCGTTGAACCGGCACAAGGTTATCTCATTCTACATGGGTTCGAAGTGAGTCTTTCATCAGACAATAATGAACCACTAGCTTGATCATACATCTTTTAGACGGCTAATCCACGACTTCGTTGGGGACTTCTCGAGATACCAATTCAGCCGAGGTATAGGGAGATTAGAGTCTTTGTAGTAGAGGCTAGAACCAAAGGCGCAATATTCTCTGATCCAGAAGATTCGACCTTGTTTGTGGCATTTTGAGTAGGATCACTAAGGAGAATGAACTGCAGGAGCTTCACCCTCAATCAGACTGGATCCGCACTATCCCTGGGGTTCAGATCTGGAGGAGCATTGGCAACCTCTCAACTGGCGTTGATCACATATAGCCTGCCATAGAAAAAATCATTCACAGTTGAAGAAGACAGTAAGACCAGAATTAATCCAAAAGAACAAAGCATCTCCAAGCCTTAACCATCTTCTTATCATTGCAAACACATCAACCTAGTAACGTATTATTTATTTTTTTTATGCATTTAAACAAATCCAATAACTCTTCTAACCGCCTGACTAAGATCTACAAGATAACCATAGCTTGCTTCAAATCACAATCCTCGTGGGATCGATCCTGACTCACCTCAGGTATTACTTGGATGACCCAGTGCACTTGCTGGTTCAGTTGTACAAAGTGTGGGAATTCGTGCACCATATACGAAAGGGAAAAAGTCAACAACATTGAACTTAGAGGTATTCGAGTTCAGGAGGAACTAAGACCCCAACCGGAATTCAGGAAGATAACAAACATAAGAGATAATTTAGAACAACAGTTAAAGGAAGAACTCGTTAAGCTCCTACTAAATAATTCCAACCTCTTTGCATCGAAAGCTTCCAACATGCTTGGAATTCATCCCGACCTCATGAGCCACAAGCTTGCCGTCTTCCCTAGATCATGACCTGTTTGATAGAAATGACGAAAGCTTAGCCCTGAAAGGGCAGAAGCAATTGAAGAGCAAGTCTATACACTTTGGAAGCTAGATTTATAAGGGAGGTAAAATACCTATATTGGCTCGCAAACATGGTGTTCATGAAGAAACAGAACGGAAAATGGAAGATGTTTGTTGACTACACCGACTACAACAAATCTTGTCCCAAGGACCCATACCCACTTCTCAGTATTGATGCTTTGGTACATTCGGCCTCAGGCTACAAATACTTATCCTTTATGGACACATATTCGAGATACAACCAAATCCCGATATACAAGCCGGATCAAGAGAAGGCCTCTTTCATTATTCCCAAGACGAACTACTGCTATGTGGTAATGCCCGTTGGATTGAAAAATGATGGAGCTACTTATCAAAGGTTAATGAATAAGGTGTTCTCATCCCACCTCAGAAAATTGATGAAGGTCTATGTAGATGATATGCTTGAAAAGACCAAGAAAAAACTAGTTTGTTGTCTGACCTCACTGAAGTGTTCAACATGATAAGGCAACACGGAATGAGATTAAATCCCACAAAGTGAACTTTTTGTAGTAGAAGCCAGAAAGTTTCTAGGATTCATGCTCACTCAAAGAGGCATCAAAGCCAACCTGTACAAATGTAAGGCCATCATGGAAATAAAAAGCCCAACTTCCTTAAAAGACGCCCAATAGCTAAATGACAGGCTGGCAACCTTGTCTAGATTTTTGGTCAGGTCGGCTTTAAAATCCTACCATTGTTTACAATCCTCAAGAAGGGACACCATTTTCAATGGACTCAAGAATGCAAGCAAGCCTTCCAAGATTCTAAAAAATTCTTCAGCCAGCCACCAATCCTGACTTGACCCGTAGAAGGTGAAAAACTTGTGATATACTTAGCCGTTGCAGACAAGGCCATAGCCTCAACCCTGGTCTGAGAAGATAAGGAGGGATAGTAACCTGTTTATTTCATGAGCAAGGCATTACAAGGGGTGGAACTAAACTACCAAAAAATAGAAAAATTCGCCTATACCTTCATCCTAGCATCCAAAAAACTCTGACCTTACTTCCAAGCCAACACTATCAAAGTCCAAACTAACCAACCTAAGAAGCAGATCCTCCAAAAGACGAGCACTACAGGTTGGATACTAGAATGGGCTGTGGAATTGTCCAACTTTGACCTTAAATATGAAACACGGATAACAATCAAATATCAATATCTGGCTTATTTCTTGGCCGAATACACAGGCAAACAACAAGGAAGCCTAACAACATGGCATTTATATGTCGACAGGAATCATTCTTGAGAATGAAGAAGAAACTCAGACAGAACTCTCATTAGAATTTGAGTTTCCAGCCTGCAACAACCAAGGCAAGTACAAAACCATGCTTGCTGGCTTAAAGCTAGCCAGTGAAGTTAGAGCATAAAAATTATAGTATTTAGTGACTCCTAAATGATAACCTCTCAGATAAATGGGATTCCAAACTAAAGATCCTGACATGAAGAGGTACTTGGAGAAAACACTTGAAAAACTCAGACAATTAAGGAAACAGAGGTCATACACATAACTCGAGAACTTAATTGTCAAGCTGATGCCCTCTCCAAACTGGCTAGCACTAAGCCAGGGGGCATCAATAAAAGCCTAATCCACAAAACTCTCCACATACCATCAGTGGCCAAGGAAGTCGACAAGTCGAATGCATTGATTATCTCCAAATTAAACTTAGGTTGGATGACTCCTATTATCGAATATCTCAAATTTGATATCATCCCTAAAGAAGAAAGGGAAGCAAGAAGGCTCATAAGGGAAGTACAAAACTATACTTTGGTCCACAACGTTCTCTATAGAAGAGGAGTATCTACACACTTATTGAAGTGTGTCTCGACCTCCAAGACTGAGGAGGTCCAAGAAGAAGTCCATAGTGGCATCTGTGGAAATCAATTAAGAGCGCGGTCACTAGTTAATGATGATGCATAAGCATCTTAAGTTGTTTTTTGATGAGCGGATAATTTATACGCTTTTTGGCATTGTTTTTAGGTAGTTTTTAGTATGTTTTAGTTAGTTTTTATTATATTTTTATTAGTTTTTATATTTTTATTATATTTTTACTATGAGTTTGTGTGTTTTTCTGTGATTTTAGGTATTTTCTGGCTGAAATTAAGGGACCTGAGCAAAATCTGATTCAGAGGCTGAAAAAGGACTGCAGATGCTGTTGGATTCTGACCCCCTGCACTCAAAGTGGATTTTCTGGAGCTACAAAAACCCAATTGGCACTCTCTTAATTGCGTTGGAAAGTAGACATCCTGGGCTTTCCAGTAATATATAATAGTTTATACTTTGCCCAAGATTTTATGGCGCAAATTGGCGTCCCAAGGCAACATAAAATTCTGGCGTCAAAATGCCAAAACTGGCATAAAAGCTGGAGTTAAACGCCCAAACTGGCACAAAAGCTGGCGTTTAACTCCAAGAAAAGTCTTTACACGTGGAAGCTTCTATGCTCAGACCAAGCACACACTAAGTGGGTCCGGAAGTGGATTTCTGCATCATTTACTCATTTCTATAAACCCTAGGCTACTAGTTCTCTATAAATAGGACCTTTTGCTATTGTATTTTCATACCTCATGACATTTTACATTTGAATTTTGTATCTTCTACGGCATAAGTCTCTAAACCCCATGGTTGGGGTTGAGGAGCTCCGCTGTGTTTTGATGAATTAATGCAATTACTACTATTTTCCATTCAATCACGCTTGTTTCTATTCTAAGATATTCACTCGCACTTCAACTTGATGAATGTGATGATCCGTGACACTCATCACCATTCTCAACCTATGAACGCGTGCTTGACAACCACCTCTGTTCTACCTTAGACTGAGTGCTTATCTCTTAGCCTCCTGATCCAGATCAGAGTCTTCGTGGTATAGGCTAGAATTATTTGCAGCCATTCTTGAGATCCGGAAGGTCTAAACCTTGTCTGTGGTATTCCGAGTAGGATCTGGGAAGGAATGACTGTGACGGGCTTCAAACTCGCAAGTGCTGGGCGTAGTGACAGATGCAAAAGGATCAATGGATCCTATTCTGGCATGAGTGAGAACCGACAGATGATTAGTCATGCGGTGAGAGCGCATTTGGACCATTTTCACTGAGAGAACGGATGGTAGCCATTGACAACGGTGATCCACCAACATACAGATTGCCATGGAAGGAGCCTTGCATGTGTGGAGAAGAAGACAGTAGGAAAGCAGAGATTCAGAAGACAGAGCATCTACAAAACCTTAACCTGTTCTCCATTACTGCATAACAAGTATTATTTAATCCATGTTCTTTCACTTATTCCAATTAAATCTGAGAATTATTGATATCTTGACTAAGAGTTACAAGATAACCATAGCTTGCTTCAAGCCGGCAATCTCCGTGGGATTGACCCTTACTCACGTAAGGTATTACTTGGACGACCCAGTGCACTTGCTGGTTAGTTGTGTGGAATTACAAAAGTGTGATTGTGATTTCGTGCACCAAGTTTTTGGCGCCGTTGCCGGGGATTGTTCGAGTTTGGACAACTGACGGTTTATTTTGTTGCTTAGATTAGGAATAATCTATTTTTGTTGGTTTAGAGTCACTAAATTTGAGTCTTTTATTTGAGTTTAGTTTTATATTTTAAGTTTGGTGTCAATTGCATGCTGTTATTTTCTTTCAATTTTTCGAATTTGCATGTTCTTAGTCTTTCTTGATCTTTAAAAATCCTATGTTTGGTGTCTTCTTTGTGTTTTCCTTTAAAATTTCAAAAATTTGTGTTTGATTTTCTAAAAATTTTAAGTTTGGTGTCCCTTGTGCTTTAAATTACTTAAAAAATTTTTCAAAAATTTGTTCTTGGTGTTCATCTTGATCTTCAAAGTGTTATTGGTTTTCATCTTGACATTCAAAGTTTTCTTGTTTGTTCTCTTTGTTTTGATCTAAAATTTCTAAGTTTAGTGTCATTTTGTTGTTTTTCTCTTTCCTCATTAAAATTCAAAAATTAAAAAAAAAATCTCTTTTCCTTATTTCACTCATAAATTTCGAAATTTTGCATTAAATTAGTCAAAGATTTTCAAAATCATATCTTTTTTTAGTCAAGTCAAAATTCTAATTTCAAAAATTGAACTTTTCAAATCTTTTTCAAAAATCAAATCTTTTTAATTTCTTCAATCATATCTTTTCAATCATATTTTTTTTAATAAATTACAATCACATCTTCTCAATCATATCTTTTTCAAAATAATTTTCAATCATATCTTTTTTATTGCTAATTCCAAAATCTTTTTAATTAATTAATTAATTTAGTTTTCAATTTGCTTTTATTTCATTTTCTTCTAATTTTCAAAACTTTTATTTTATCTTCCATTTATTTTGTTTTATTTTATTCGGTTACTTTTAATTAAATAAAATAAAAATTTAAAAATATAATTTATTTGCAATTCATATCAATTTCCTTTTCTCCATCATGGACATAAGTGGAGATGAACAGTCCAGAAGGACTCTGGGGTCATATGCTAACCCCATTACAACTGCATATGGGAGTAGCATCTGTATACCTCCCATCAAAGCAAGCAGTTTTGAGCTAAATCCTCAGCTCATTATCATGGTGCAGCAAAATTGCCAGTATTCCGGTCTTCCACAGGAAGAACCTACTGAGTTTCTGGCACAGTTCTTACAAATTGCTGACACAGTACATAATAAAGAAGTGGATCAGGATGTCTACAAATTATTATTGTTTCCATTTGCTGTAAAAGATCAAGCTAAAAGGTGGTTAAATAACCAATCCACAGCAAGCATAAAAACATGGAGACAGTTATCAGACAAATTCCTGAATCAATTTTACCCTCTAAAAAGGATGACACAGCTAAGGCTGGACATCCAAGGCTTTAAACAAGAGGATCATGAATCCCTTTATAATTCCTGGGAGAGGTAGAGAGGGATGCTAAGGAAATTCTCCTCTGAAATATTTTCAGAGTGGGTACAGTTAGACATCTTCTACTATTGGCTTACAGAAAGAGCTCAAATGTCTCTAGACTACTCAGTTGGTGGATCTATACACATGAGAAAGACGATTGAAGAGGCTCAAGAACTCATAGATACGGTTGCTAGAAATCAACATCAGTACTCAAGCAGCGAGTCCTCCATAAAAGAAGAGGCTAGGGCAGTAACTACTGATCCTAATCCTTAAGAACAGATTGTTGAACTTAATCAGCAATTACTCCTTATGACAAAACGATTAGCAGAATTTAAAGAGATGCTCCAAGACACTAAAAATGCTAACAAGAATATAGAAGCACAATTGAATCAAACAAGACAGCAGCTATCTAAACAGATAATAGAAGGATGCCAAGCTGTTCAACTAAGGAGCGGGAAGACATTGAATAATTCAGCTCAAAGTAGCAGAAAGCCAAGAAAGGAATAACTGACAGAGGATGACCAAACCACTGCCCAAAATCCCTTTGAGGATAGTAAGAGCCCAGAGAGGAATAATTTTGGCGTTCAAACGCCAGAAAAAGGGTGAAAGATTGGCGTCAAACGCTCAGTGGATGCCCACTTCTGGCGTTCAAACGCCAGAAAAGGGAGAAAATTTGGCGTTAAACGCCCATTCCCTGCCCAGTTCTGGCATTCAAACGCCAGAAAAGGATGGGAAGCTGGCGTTAAACGCCCATCCAGCACCCAATCCTAGCGTTCAAATGCCAATGAGGGATCAGACACCTGGAAGTGCTGATAGCAACCCCTCTAAGAAGGCTTCTCCAACCACCTCTGTAGGGAATAAACCTGCAGCAACTAAGGTTGAAGAATATAAAGCCAAGATGCCTTATCCTCAGAAACTCCGCCAAGCGAAACAGGATAAATAATTTGCCCGCTTTGCAGACTATCTCAGGACTCTTGAGATAAAGATCCCGTTTGTAGAGGCACTTGAGAAAATACCCTCTTATGCAAAGTTCATGAAAGAGATCTTAAGTCATAAAAAGGATTGGAGAGAAACTGAAAAAGTTTTTCTCACTGAAGAATGCAGTGCAGTCATTCTGAAAAGCTTACAAGAGAATTTTAAAGATCCAGGAAGCTTTATGATACCGTGCACATTAGAGGGTGCTTGTGCCAAGACAGCTCTATGTGACCTTGGAGCAAGTATCAACCAAATACCTGCATCCACTATCAGAAAGCTTGGCTTGACTGAAGAAGTCAAACCAACCCGGATATGTCTTCAACTTGCTGATGGCTCCATTAAATACCCATCAGGCATAATTGAGGATATGATTGTCAAGGTTGGGCCATTTGCCTTTCCCACTGACTTTGTAGTGCTGGAAATAGAGGAGCACAAGAGTGCAACTCTCATTCTAGGAAGACCTTTCCTAGCAACTGGACGAACTCTCATTGATGTCCAAAAAGGGGAAGTGACCCTGAGAGTCAATGAGGATGAGTTCAAGTTAAATGTTGTCAAAGCTATGCAGCATCCAGATAAATCAAATGACTGCATGAGCGTTGATATTATTAACTCCTTGGTGGAAGAGATCAATATGACTGAGAGTCTCGAATCAGAGCTAGAGGACATCTTTAAAGATGTTCAGCCTGATCTGGAGGGACCAGAGGAAATAAAAGAACATCTGTAAATTCCTCAGGAAGAGGATAAGCCTCCTAAACCTGAGCTCAAACCACTACCACCATCCCTGAAATATGCATTTCTGGGAAAAGGTGACACTTTTTCGGTGATCATAAGCTCTGCTTTAAATCCACAGGAAGAGAAAGCACTAATTCAGGTGCTGAGGACACACAAGACAGCTCTTGGGTGGTCCATAAGTGATCTTAAGGGCATTAGCTCAGCAAGATGCATACACAAGATCCTATTGGAGGATGATGCTAAGCCAATGGTTCAACCACAGAGGCGGCTAAATCCAACCATGAAGGAGGTGGTGCAGAAAGAGGTCACTAAGTTACTAGAGGCTGGGATTATTTATCCTATTTCTGATAGCCCCTGGGTGAGCCCTGTCCACGTTGTCCCCAAGAAGGGAGGCATGACAGTGGTTCATAATGAAAAGAATGAACTGGTTCCTACAAGAATAGTTATAGGGTGGCGTATGTGTATTGACTACAGAAGGCTCAATACAGCCACCAGAAAGGATCATTTTCCTTTACCATTCATAGACCAGATGCTAGAGAGACTAGCAGGACATGACTATTACTGCTTTTTGGATGGCTATTCAGGGTACAACCAAATTGCAGTAGATCCTCAAGACCAAGAGAAAATAGCATTCACATGTCCTTCTGGAGTATTTGCCTACAGAAGGATGCCTTTTGGTCTGTGCAATGCACCTACAACCTTTCAGAGGTGCATGCTCTCTATCTTCTCTGATATGGTAGAGAAATTTTTGGAAGTCTTCATGGATGACTTTTCAGTATTTAGAGACTCATTCAGCTCCTGCCTTGACCATTTAGCACTTGTTCTGAAAAGATGCCAAGAGACCAACCTAGTTTTAAACTGGGAAAAATGTCACTTTATGGTGACTGAAGGAATTATCCTTGGGCATAAAATTTCAAACAAGGAAATAGAGGTGGATCAAGCTAAATTGGAGGTA
The DNA here is from genome assembly GCF_000816755.2 of Arachis ipaensis. Classification (NCBI taxonomy): domain Eukaryota; kingdom Viridiplantae; phylum Streptophyta; class Magnoliopsida; order Fabales; family Fabaceae; genus Arachis; species Arachis ipaensis. The sequence continues at coordinate 83,995,244 of NC_029792.2, read as the reverse complement.
ATTGAAAAATTACCACCACCTGCCAATGTTAAAGCAATCAGAAGCTTTCTAGGGCATGCAGGATTCTATAGGAGGTTTATAAAGGATTTTTCAAAAATTGCAAAACCTCTAAGCAATTTTCTAGCTGCTGACACGCCATTTGTATTTGACACAGAGTGTCTGCAGGCGTTTGAAACCTTGAAAGCTAAGCTGGTCACAACACCAGTTATTTCTGCACCAGACACCATTCGAACTAATGTGTGATGCCAGTGATCATGCCATTGGTGCAGTACTGGGACAGAGGCATAACAAGCTTTTGCACGTCATTTACTACGCCAGTCGTGTTCTAAATGACTGAAAGAACTGAAGATTGATGGTTTAGATGTTATAGTAAACTCTCGTTGCAAGTATAGTTACTAAACCAAGTAATCAACCTTTCTTACAAACGTTTTGGTTGTGACAAGTAACAAACCCCTTTAAAATTGATAACCGAGTATTTAAACCTCGGGTCGTCTTCTCAAGGAATTGCAGGGAGGTATGTTCTTATTATTGGTTATGAGTTTTGTAAATTGGGGGTTTTGAGAGTAAGGAACAAGTAATTTAAATGACAAGTAAAATAAATTAACAATAATAAAATCTCTTGGCAAGGTATGAAAATTAGAAGTCCTATCCTAGTTATCCTTATCAATTGTGATGAGAATTGGATTTTTCTCCCACTTTGTTAACCTCTAACTATGAAGGTAAGTTAAGTGGAGGAATTAATTTTGATTCCTCAGGTCCTAGTCTTTCCTTGAGAAAGGCTAGAGTTATTGGAACTCGAATTAATTCTTGAAGAATTCCAATTTTTAATCAACAATGAGTTTGATAACTCAAGAGTCTCTAATGACTCAACCAAAGCCAAAAGGGAAAACTCTAAATTAAAAGCATTCATAAATAGAATAAAACATTCATAAACTGAAATACCTCAATTTGTACTAATAAAGATATCAAATGTAACATGGAAAAGTTCATAAATTAAATTGGGAAAATAAAAGGAAAATTGAACCTGATAAAAAGAAGCAATCCTGAAAGTAAGAAAAATTCTAATCCTAAATCCTAAGAGAGAAGAGAGAACCTCTCTCTTTGAAAACTACATCTAAATCCTAAAATTGTGTATTGTGAGCTTGTTTTTGAATGGATACATTCCCCACTTTATAGCCTCTAATCTGTGTGTTCTAAGCTGAAAACTGGGTCAAAAATAGCCCAGAAATCACTCCCAGCATTTCTGGTATGTTCAGGTTGCGGCAAAGCCACGCGGAGGCGTCGTCCACGCGTTAGCGTGGGTTGCAGTTTTATAGATGTGACGGGAGCACGTCATTCACGTGTTCGCATCGCCTAACTTTGGGGCAGCTATAGCAAATTATATATTTTTACGAAGCCTCGGATGTTAGCTTTCCAACGCAATTGGAACCATCTCATTTGAATCTCTATAGCTAAAGTTATAGACGTTTGAGTGCGAAGAGGTCAGGCTGGACAGCTTAGCAATTTCTCCAACTTCTTGTATTCCTTCCACTTTTGCATGCTTCCTTTCCATCTTCTAAGCCATTCCTGCCCTGTAATCTCTAAAATCACTTAACACACATATCAAGGCATCTAATGGTAATAAGAGAGGATTAATATTAGCAAATATAAGGCCAAAGAAGCATGTTTTCAATCATAGCACAAAATCAGGAAGGAGAATGTAAACTCATGCAAATAGTATGAATAAGTGGGTAAAGAGTTGATAAAATCTTCTCAATTGAGCACAAGATAAACCATAAAATAGTGGTTTATCAACCTCCCCACACTTAAACAATAGCATGTCCTCATGCTAAGCTCAAGAGAAGCTATAAAGATGAAGAGGAATGGTAGATTAATATGAAATGCAACCTATCTATATGAATGCAACTACATGCAAAATGTTTCTACCTACTTGGTTAAAAGTAAATAAGCTCTTCAAGACAAACATAAATCAGATTTCACTAATTCAAATCATACAATAAAAAGCAAGTAAACTTGTAAGAAGATAGCTCATGAAAGCAGGGAACATAGAATTAAGCACTGAACCCTCACTGGTAGTGTATATCACTCTAACTCTCAAGTGTCTAGGGTTAATTACTCTACTCTTCTCTAGTCATGCTTTCTAAACTTTGTTCTTCATCTAACCAATCTACAAAAATTTAATGTACCAATGGAAACATCATGAGGTCTTTTCAAGGTTGTAATGGGGCTAAGGTAAGGGTGAGGATATATATATGGCTAAGTGAGCTATAAATTGAATCTTTAATTAACCTAAACTTTCACCTAACCTATATATACTCTATATAATTCTAATTCATGTCTAGCTACCCAAAATTTCCACTTTTGCATCACATACTCATGTATCAACTTTTCTTTTTTTAATTTATCACATGTGCATTGATCTTTCATTAACTTAATATTGGGGTAATTTTGTCCCTTTATTTATTTACTTATTTATTGAATATTTTTTTTCTTTTTTTTTAATTATTATTATTATTTTTTTTTAAATAGAAAAATAAACATAACTTATCAATGCACATGGATTTTTGATTTTTCTAGTCTCACATGAGTAGGTACCCAAATTTCCAATATTTTATCAAAGTAAAAACATAACACATTCCCTTTTTAACCCATGTTCCCACAGTTTTCCCAGAATTAATTGTTACACAATCCATATCTTAAGCTAACCAAAGATTCAATTGGGATATTTAATTATTTTTCTACTTAAGGCTAGTGATATGGTAAAATATAGAATAAATGGGGGTTTACAAGGCTCAAAGTGGCTGACAAGGATGATTTAAAGGGTAGGCTTATTTGGGATAAGTGAGCTAAACAGGTAATGGCCTCAATCATATGCAAGCATGTAAATACACTAAATATTGGACATATAGAATGGAACAAAGCAAAGATTGCAATCATATAGAAGAAAACACACAAGAATAAAAATTTATGGTTAAATAATGTAACCATATAAATAAGCTCAAAATCTCACAGGTTGTGTGTTCTTAGCTTTTTAAACTATGTTCCAAATACAACTTCAAACAAATTTAACACAAAAATTTTGATTTTAAATTAGTGAAATTTTTCAAAAAATAGGATCTTAAAAAGAAACTTATTATTTCTCAACCAAGCTGTAGCTAAATGCATAAAATAAAAAAAAATCATGCAATAAAACATGCAAATGTAATAATGTACTAAATAAAATATTGGTGTTGAGAAGAAAATAACTAACCCATGAAGATCGGTATCGACCTCCCCACACTTAAAGATTGCACCGTCCTCGGTGCATGCTGAGATGTGCAGGTGGACGGGTTGTTCCAACTGATGCTTTTCTTCAAGGATTGTGCAGATGGACTTGTTTGTCTCCCTTTTTAGAAGTTTCTCCCTTTTTCCGTCTTTGGTGGCCAGCGTGAAAGAAGAGAAAAAGAAGAAAAGTAACCCAAAAGATTGAAAATAAATAAAATATGGGTATTAATGCCAGATGATAAGGGTCTCATTTACATGGAAGCTTCAACATGTTCGTGAGAAAACAATAGAAGCACATGGCATATCAGTGGTGCAGAAATTGCAACAAAGGGGAGGAGTGTGGGTAATGAAAATATTAATATAAGTTCATATCAATGCAAATGAAGTGCAAGTATCATAAAAGATTGGCATTGGCAGATAATTAATATCATCCCATAGTGTAAAATAAGTTACTAAGCACAAAAGTAAATTCAAGAAAAGATGCAACAGTTGAATAAGAATATTTAACACCAAAGGTAAAATAATAAATTTAGAAAAGAAAAATAAAAATATGCACAAATTTAAAATGCAATGAATGAAATATGCAAGTAAATTAAGTAAAATAGAATGAAGGTGAAAAAGAATGAGAAGTTAAAAAAAATAAAGTAAGAAAGAAAGAAGAAAGAAGAAAAGATGGAAGAAATTAGGATTAGAAAAGAAAAGATAAGATAATTGGCGCTGATCTGGATAAGTTGCGCGGCGCAGGCAACGCGGACGCGTGGGTGACGCGGTCGCGTGGTGCACGATAAGGTCAGGTGACGCGGACGCGTGGGTCACGCGATCGCGTGGCCTGATTTGTGCGATTGGCGCGAGTGCAGCCTCGCGTTCGCACAACTCTCTGTTCGAAACTCTTTTCGCCAGATTTTTGGGTGACGCGGTCACGTGGTTGACGCGATCGCGTGGATGGCGATATTTTGAAAATGACGTAGTCGCGTGATAGGGATTGTGCTTCTAGCACCAGTCCAGCCACGTTCCAGCCCAACATTCTGCCATACACCCATTTACGTCGATTCCACAGAGCCACGCGGTCGCGTGGGAGACATGGATGCGTGGGAGGCTCTTTTGCCACATGACGCGGTTGCGTGGGGTCAAATTATGCTAAAGGAGTGCCTCCAGCCACGCTCTCGCGTGACTTTCTGTTTGATTTCTTTTCTTCCCAATGCACTGGTGACGCGGACGCATCAGCGACGCTGCTGCGTCGCGTGCATGCTTTCTTTTTTTTTCTAATCTGTAATATGCAGTATGCAGAATGTAAAATGCAGATGTGGATGGTATGAATAAATCCAGGTTCAATAAAAATAGAATAAAATAAAACGAAAAACAAACAAAATGAAATAAAATTAAAATTGAGAAAGGAACGATTATACCATGGTGGGTTGTCTCCCACCTAGCACTTTTAGTTGGAGTCCTTAAGTTAGACATGTGGTGAGCTCCCTGTTATGGTGGCTTATGCTTGTATTCATCCAGGATTCCCCACCAGTGTTTGTACTTCCAGTAACCTCTGGGATCCCAAACTAGGCGTAGAAAGCCTTCAAGTAAGTTAAAGCAAGTGACAAGGCCCCAAGAGTGTTGATTGCCAGAATGAATTCTGGGGTCCCAAATTTTGCTTTTGCACCCGTCGTCTTGTTGAGCAATATTGTTCCATCCGGGTGGTTTAGCTTTAGAATTCTCATTGAAGTATCCAAACAGCTTCCTAGACCCATTCAATTGAGCTCTGCACCAACCTTTACGTTTAAACTTAAAGCTTCCAACCATAATGAACCTTGCAGGACAATTCTTACCACTGACCATCTTCCTCTTACTCTTAATGTCACAAAAAGCTCTAAGTTGACCATCCGTCTCCAGTAGCCCATATTCAAGTGGAATTAGAAAGCTAAGGGATATGAATTTTACCCACTTGAATGTTGTGAAGGATGATGGCAACTTAGGGGGAGGGGTCTCCAATAACTTTGGTAAGGTGATTACAAGCTCCACTCCCTTCTGCTCTTTGACAACTTCCACCTCTTTGCAAGCTTCTTCAATTTTAACCTCTTCCTCTTGGTAGCTTTCTTCCAATTCAATCTCTTCTTCATTGCTTACCGAGGGCATGGGAGGCTGTGCTTCTTCTTCTTTAATCTCCATCTCTTGATCGACCTCTTCCAAGTCCTTAATCATGATATGCCTTGGAGGTTGTACACCCTCCTCAGCATCAATTTCAATCACCTTGGAAGAAGGTTCTATAACCTGACTTTTCTATGGAGGTTCAGCATCTCCTAAGTCTGCAACCACTTCTTTCTTTTTAATAATTGCTGCTTTGTCCAGTTGTTTAAGTATGAAATCATACTCATCCTCGATGATTTTATTTCCATGACAACTCCTTTTGACTACTTTTTCATCTTCAAGGGTCTCTCCTACCTTTACTCGTAGGGCCTCCTCTAGCTTTTTATGAAGTATGGATTCGCGAAGATGATTCCTTCTTTCCTGTTCCATATCAATAGCATAATTGGGATCATCTTGCTCTTGGATTGATGGATGTGGGTGCTCTTCCATGGAGGGTGGTGATGGGATGAAAAGATCATTATGTGGTTGAAAAGGAAGTGCACTAGAGCTTGAGGGTTGAATATTGGAGGTAGAGGGTTGGTTCATGCGGGATATAAGATTTTGGAGTGTAGAGGTGAGACCAATGATGTTAGAGATGAGTGTATTGTTATCCAATAGAGGTTGGGGTGGATCTATGTATGGCTCATTCGGTTCATAGGGTGGTTGGTATGGTGGATGTGGGTTAGGATCATATTGAGGTAAATGGTGTAAAGGGGCTTGTGAGTTTGGTGGTTCAAAGTTACGTTGAGAGGATGGTCTATAAGCACAGGGTGGGGCTTGTTGGTAAATACAAGGGGGTCCACCATATCTATCAGCTTGGTATGCATTGTTGAGTGGTCCTTGCCCATGATATCTTGGAGGGTATTGTTGCCTAAAGGGTTGATCAGACCCTCTTGGCTCCATCCATCTTTGATTTCTTAGACCTTGATGCATATTCCTGTTATAGCTTTCACTCCTTTCAACAGATTTAGAACCAAACTCAAAGCGAGAGGGGTGAGAACTCATAATAGTAAATAAAAATTAAAAACGAAAATAAAAACAAATTTTAAATTAAAAGGTTATTTAAATTTTGAAATTTTGAAATTTACATTTTGAAATTTGAATTTTAAATATTTGAAATTTGAATTTTGAAATTTGATTTTTTTGAAATAAGATAAGATAACTAAATTTTTGAAAAATTTTTGAAAAATTTTTAAATAACTAAATAAAAACCAAAAACCTCTTAATTTATATAAAAAAAAGAAAAAAATAAAAACAAAAATAAAAACAAATAAACAAGCAAAAAGCAAATATTTACAATAACCAATAATAAGGCACACGTTTGCAATTCCCCGGCAACGGCGCCATTTTGAAAGAACTGAAGATTGATGGTTTAGAGGTTATAGTAAACTCTCGTTGCAAGTATAGTTACTAAACCAAGCAATCAACCTTTCTTACAAACATTTTGGTTGTCACAAGTAACAAACCCCTTTAAAATTGATAACCGAGTATTTAAACCTCGGGTCGTCTTCTCAAGGAATTGCAGGGAGGTATGTTCTTATTATTGGTTATGAGTTTTGTAAATTGGGGGTTTTGAGAGTAAGGAACAAGTAATTTAAATGACAAGTAAAATAAATTAACAATAATAAAATCTCTTGGCAAGGTATGAAAATTAGAATTTTTCTCCCACTTTGTTAATCTCTAACTATGAAGGTAAGTTAAGTGGAGGAATTAATTTTGATTCCTCAGGTCCTAGTCTTTCCTTGGGAAAGGCTAGAGTTATTGAAACTCGAATTAATTCTTGAAGAATTCCAATTTTCAATCAACAATGAGTTTGATAACTCAAGAGTCTCCAATGACTCAACCAAAGCCAAAAGGGAAAACTCTAAATTAAATTAAAAGTATTCATAAATAGAATAAAACATTCATAAACTGAGATACCTCAATTTGTACAAATAAAGATATCAAATGTAACATGGAAAAGTTCATAAATTAAATTGGGAAAATAAAAGGAAAATTGAACCTGATAAAAAGAAACAATCCTGAAAGTAAGAAAAATCCTAATCCTAAATCCTAAGAGAGAGGAGAGAACCTCTCTCTCTGAAAACTACATCTAAATCCTAAAATTGTGTATTGTGAGCTTGTTTTTGAATGGATAATTCCCCCACTTTATAGCCTCTAATATGTGTGTTCTGGGCTGAAAACTCGGTCAAAAACAGCCCAGAAATCACTCCCTGCGGCAAAGCGACGCGGAGACGTCGTCCACGCGTTAGCGTAGGTTGCAGTTTTATAGATGCGACGCGGGCGCGTCATTTTCGTGTTCATGTCGCCTAACTTCGGGGTTGCAAATTATATATTTTTACGAAGCCTCAGATGTTAGCTTTTCAACGCAACTGGAACCATCTCATTTGGATCTCTGTAGCTAAAGTTATAGCCATTTGAGTGCGAAGAGGTCAGGCTGGACAGCTTAGCAATTTCTCCAACTTCTTGTATTTCTTCCACTTTTGCATGCTTTCTTTCCATCCTCTAAGCCATTCCTGCCCTATAATCTCTGAAATCACTTAACACACATATCAAGGCATCTAATGGTAATAAGAGAGGATTAATATTAGCAAATATAAGGCCAAAGAAGCATGTTTTCAATCATAGCACAAAATCAGGAAGGAGAATGTAAACTCATGCAAATAGTATGAATAAGTGGGTAAAGAGTTGATAAAATCCACTCAATTGAGCACAAGATAAACCATAAAATAGTGGTTTATCAATGACACACAAAAAAACTACACAACCACAGAAAAAGAGTTGCTTGCAGTGGTTTATGCCATTGACAAGTTTAGATCCTATTTAGTAGGTTCAAAGGTGATTGTGTATACTGACCATGCTGCTCTTAAATACCTACTCACAAAGCAGGATTCAAAACCCAGGCTCATAAGATGGGTGTTGCTTCTGCAAGAGTTTGATATAGAAATAAGAGACAGAAAAGGGACAGAGAACCAGGTAGCTAATCACCTGTCCTGGATTGAACTAGTAGCAGGGGCGTCTCTCCCTCCTACTGAGATTTCTGAGACCTTTCTGGATGAGCAACTCTTCGCATTCAGGAAGTACCATGGTTTGCAAACATTGCAAATTATAAAGCTGTGAGGTTCATACCCAAGGAGTACAGCAGGGTGCAACGAAAAAACTAATTTCTGATGCAAAGTACTACTTATGGGATGAACCATATCTCTTTAAGAGATGTGCAGACAGAATGATCTGCAGATGCGTACCTAGAGAGGAGGCACAGAAGATCCTATAGCATTGCCATAGATCACAGTATGGAGGACATTTCGGAGGTAATCGAACAGCCACTAAGGTCCTCCAATGTGGGTTCTACTGGCCTACCCTCCACAAAGATGCCCGAGAGTTTATGCATAACTGTGACAGTTGCCAAAGAGCTGGAAACTTGCCTCATGGTTATGCCATGCCTCAACAAGGGATCTTAGAGATTGAGTTGTTTGATGTATGGGGTATTGACTTCATGAGTCCTTTCCCACCATCATACTCAAACACTTACATTCTGGTGGTAGTAGACTACGTATCTAAATGGGTAGAAGCAATTGTCACACCCACTAATGATACTAAGACCGTGTTGAAGTTCCTCCAGAAACATATCTTCAGCAGATTTGGCATCCCCAGAGTACTAATCAGTGACGGGGGCACTCATTTCTGCAATAAATAGCTATACTCTACAAGGCCTATCATCTGCCCGTGGAACTGGAACATAAGGCCTACTGGGCAACCAGATTCCTTAACCTGGATGCTAAGTTAGCTGGATAGAAAAGATTGCTCCAGCTGAATGAGCTAGAGGAATTCAAACTCAATGCTTTTGAAAAAGCAAAAATTTATAAGGAAAAAGCAAAAAGGTGGCATGACAAGAAACTGTCATCTAGAGTCTTTGAGCCAGGACAGAAGGTTCTGCTGTTTAACTCTAGACTTAGATTATTCCCCGGGAAATTAAAATCCCGGTGGAGAGGACCATATGTGATTACAAGTGTGTCACCATATGGATATGTTGAGCTTTAGGATATTGATTCTGACAAAAAGTTCATTGTTAATGGACAGAGGATCAAACACTATCTTGAAAGCAATTTTGAGCAAGAATGCTCAAAACTGAGACTAGAATAAAACTCAGTCAAGGTCCAACTAAAGACAATAAAGAAGTGCTTGCTGGGAGGCAACCCAGCCATTAGCAAGTTATTTACTTTTTAATATTTATAGAAGTTTGATATAATTTGTCTTCACGGTTAATCATCAAATTGAAGGAATTCACAGAGTTACAGAAGGATTCAGCGCAAAAAGCAGAGAAAAGGATTTCACTGGCAAGAAAATGCCAATAAGGGGTATTTTGGGCATTTAACGCCAGTAGAGATACCATTTTGGGCGTTAAATGCCAGAATGGGTACCATTCTTGGCGTTTAACGCCAGAATTGCAGCATCCTGGGCGTTCAGAAAAACACCCAGTAACAAAAAATTTCTGGCGTTTAAGGCCAGCCAGGGTACTTGGCTGGGCGTTAAACGCCCACAATGGCCAATATTTGGGCGTTAAACGCCAGAATGGATACCATTCTGGGCGTTTAACGCCAGAAAGGCAGGGGGAGAGGATTTTGTTTTCCACTTCAAAATTTTTTAGACTTTCATGTTTTTATTCATAATTTTCTGCATAAACATGTTACAAATTTTCTTCATGAACCTTCAAATTTCGAAAATCCAACAATTTTCTGAATCTATTTTCAATTTTCTTTCAAATCCTTCCCAAATCTTCTTTAAAAAATCTCAAGTATTTTCTCAATTTCTTTCCAAATCTTTTCCAACTCAGCATATCATCTCTTAATTCTTAGATGCATCAACAAATTCTCAAATTTAACCCCTTTAGATCTTTTCCATATAAAAATCTCATCTTTTTCATATCATGATTCTATTTTTTTAACCAATCATATCTTTATGTCATATCTTTTTCAAATTTTCGAAATCCCCCCATCTCCACTTATAAATACACATTCGGCCATCCCCACCTCTCCACCATTCGAATTTGCCTCTCCTCCTATCTCTCTCATTTCCTTTCTCTTGCTTGAGGGCAAGCAAACCTCTAAGTTTGGTGTGTTTTTCCGTGATCACCGAGCTAAGACTCATTAAGATCATGGCTCCTAAGCGAAAACAAACCAATTCAAGAGGCAAGAAAGAGAATACTCCAAAGAGTCTTTGGAATCAAGAGAGGTTCTTAACCAAAGAACATACAGACCATTACCACAAAATAATGGGTCTGAGGTCAGTGATCCCGGAAGTTATATTCGATTTGAAAGAAGACGAATATCTGGAGATCCAAGAGCAAATTCGAAACAGAGGATGAGAAACTCTAGCTAATCCTGAGACAAAGGTTAGAAGAAATATGGTTCAGGAATTCTACTCAAATCTGCGGCTGACAGATAAGCAGAGAATAACAGGAACTGCCTTTCATACCTACCGAACTATGGTCAGAGGGAGGATTATTTACAAGATGATCCAGAATCCTTTAATAGGAGAATGGTGAGAGTAGATAAGGGGTTGGACCAAGTTCTAGAGGACATATGCCTCCCTGGAACTAAGTGGATAACCAATTCAAAAGGTGTCACAAACCAACTCAAGAGAGGAGATCTCAAACCAGTCGCAAGAGGCTGGTTGGACTTCATTGGGCGTTCTATACTGCCCACTAGCAACCGCTCTGAGGTCACTGTCAAAAGAGCAGTGATGATTCATTGTATTATGCTGGGAAACGAAGTGGAGATTCATCATCTGATTTCTTGTGAGATTTAAACAATTGCAAACAAGAACTCTACTGAAGCCAAACTGGCATACCCAAGCTTAATTTCTCTGCTATGTAAAGATGATGGGGTGAGGATGGGAGTAGATGAATTCATCCCAATTGAACACCCAATCACCAAGAAGTCAATGGAAGGACAACAAGTGCAAGATAACTCCATCAAAAGGAGGGCGCAAGGGTTCCTCCCAGAAATCTCTAAAATTGACTACTGGACCTGCCTAGAAGCATCTGTCACCAAGCTGCAAGAAGCTGTGGATCAACTTAAGGAAGAACAGCAGAATCAAAACTGTATGCTCTGCAAGCTGCTTAAGGAACAGGAGAAGCAGGGGCATGAGCTACTGGAGCTGAAACGCCAGAAGCTCTCCCTTGAAGGACCAAACACCCCCCAGATTGAAGGAGCATCCACTTCTCAAAATCAAGGTTGTTGAGTCCTAACTCTGTGATAACCTTTATTATTGGGAATCTATTTCAAGAGTCATTTATTTTTCTGCTTTTAATTTTCTATCTTCTATTATATTGGTCTGCTCCTATGAATCCATCATCTTTCTTAAAGGAAAAATGTTTTAAATCACAAAAGAATAAGAAGTACATGATTTCGAATTCATCCTTGAAATTAGTTTAATTATTTTGATGTGGTGACAATACTTTTTGTTTTCTGAATGAATGCTTGAACAGTGCATATATCTTTTGAATTTGTTGTTTATGAATGTTAAATTTGTTGGCTCTTGAAAGAATGATGAAAAAGATAAATGTTATTGATAATCTGAAAAATCATAAAAATTGATTCTTGAAGTAAGAAAAAGCAGTGAAAAAGAATAAGCTTGTCAAAAAAAAAGCCAATAGCCCTTTAAACCAAAAGGCAAGGGTAATAAAAAGGATCCAAGGCTTTGAGCATCAGTGGATAGGAGGGCTTAAAGGAATAAAATCCTGGCCTAAGCGGCTAAACCAAGTTGTCCCTAACCATGTGCTTGTGGCGTGAAGGTGTCAAGTGAAAACTTGAGACTGAGCGGTTAAAGTCATGGTCGAGAGCAAAAAGATTGTGCTTAAGAACCCTGGACACCTCTAATTGGGGGCTCTAGCAAAGCTGAGTCACAATCTGAAAAGGTTCACCCAGTTTTGTGTCTGTGGCATTTATGTATCCGGTGGTAATACTGGAAAACAAAGTGCTCAGGGCCACGGCCAAGACTCATAAAGTAACTATGTTCAAGAATCAACAATACTGAACTAGGAGAATCAATAACAATATCTAAATTCTGAGTTCCTATAGATGCCAATCATTCTAAACTTCAAAGGATAAGGTGAGATGCCAAAACTGTTCAGAGGCAAAGAGCTACTAGCCCCGCTCATCTAATTGGAGCTAAGTTTCATTGATAATTTGGAATTTATAGTATATTCTCTTTTTTTTATCCTATTTGATTTTCAGTTGCTTGAGGACAAGCAACAATTTAAGTTTGGTGTTGTGATGAGCGAATAATTTATACGCTTTTTGGCATTGTTTTTAGGTAGTTTTTAGTATGTTTTAGTTAGTTTTATTATATTTTTATTAGTTTTTAAATAAAAATCACATTTCTGGACTTTTACTATGAGTTTGTGTATTTTTTTGTGATTTCAGGTATTTTCTGGCTGAAATTTAGGGACCTGAGCAAAATCTAATTCAGAGGCTGAAAAAGGACTCCAGATGCTGTTGGATTCTGACCTCCCTGCACTCGAAGTGAATTTTCTGGAGCTACAGAAGCCCAATTGGCATGCTCTTAATTGCGTTGGAAAGTAGACATCCAGGTCTTTCCAGCAATATATAATAGTCTATACTTTACCCAAGATTTGATGGCCCAAACCGGCGTTCAAAATCAGCATAGAAATTCTAGCGTCAAAACGCCAGAACTGGCACAAAAGCTGGAGTTAAACGCCCAAAATGGCACAAAAGCTGGCGTTTAACTCCAAGAAAAGTCTCTACACGTGGAAGCTTCTATGCTCAGTCCAAGCACACACTAATTGGGCCCGAAAGTGGATTTCTGCATCATTTACTCATTTTTGTAAACCCTAGGCTACTAGTTCTCTATAAATAGGACCTTTTGCTATTGTATTTTCATACCTCATGACATTTTACATCTGAATTTTATATCTTCTACGACATGAGTCTCTAAACCCCATGGTTGGGGTTGAGGAGCTCTGCTGTGTTTTCATGAATTAATGCAATTACTACTATTTTCCATTCAATCACGCTTGTTTCTATTCTAAGATATTCAATCGCACTTCAACTTGATGAATGTGATGATCCGTGACACTCATCACCATTCTCAACCTATGAACGCGTGCCTGACAACCACCTCCGCTCTACCTTAGACTGAGTGTTTATCTCTTAGCCTCCTGATCCAGATCAGAGTCTTTGTGGTATAGGCTAGAATTATTGGCAGCCATTCTTGAGATCTGGAAGGTCTAAACCTTGTCTGTGGTATTCCGAGTAGGATCTGGGAAGGGATGACTGTGACGAACTTCAAACTCGCAAGTGCTAGGCGTAGTGACAGACGCAAAAGGATCAATGGATCCTATTCCGGCATGAGTGAGAACTGACAGATGATTAGCCATGCGGTGACAACACATTAGGACCATTTTCACTGAGAGGACGGATGGTAGCCATTGACAATGGTGATCCACCAACATACAGCTTGCCATGGAAGGAGCCTTGCGTGTGTGGAGAAGAAGACAGTAGGAAAGCAGAGATTCAGAAGACAGAGCATCTCCAAAACCTCAACCTGTTCTCCATTACTGCATAACAAGTATTATTTAATCCATGTTCTTTCACTTATTCCAATTAAATCTGAGAATTATTGATATCCTGACTAAGAGTTACAAGATAACCATAGCTTGCTTCAAGCCGACAATCTCCGTGGGATCGACCCTTACTCACGTAAGGTATTACTTGGACGACCCAGTGCACTTGCTGGTTAGTTGTGCAGAATTACAAAAGTGTGATTGTGATTTCGTGCATCATTTTTTTATTATTTATTTGAATAAAGTTAGTGATTTTCTCATTATAATTGAGATTCTTGTGACTTAATTGATTTTATGTGGAGTTGCTTTGAGCTTTGATATGTCTAGGAAAGTGTTACAAGATGTTAGGCAAGGCCAAGGAAAAAGGAGGAACAAGCAGAGTAGTTTTGGGAAAGTGAAATTCCTTCAAAGAGAATTTGTAAATGCTGTCAATCCTGACCTCTTCACCACTTAAGCTACAGAAGTACAAATGAGGCAGTTCTAGTGGCGTTAGATAGCTAACATTCAGAGCTTCAAAAAGACATGCATATGTCTATAGTGGACATTTAGTTTAAGCAATGAACGACCCCCACCTTTTACCTTGCAAAAATAGCGCGAAAGGCATGGCGTGCCATGCCCAAGAAGGGCACGCCACACCTTCAAACAAGGACAAAACACCTCCAGGAGCACTCCAATCTGGAGTTCCACACCCAAAATCTCAAGTTCCATGCTAGGCCAACTTCCAAGGAGCCATCCAAGCTTGAAAACACTTACAGGACACCAACAAAGCCGTGGTGTGCAACGCCATTCCTAAGTGCCATGCCAAAACAAAAAAGCAACTCCCAGGGAAGAGGGGGTGCCACGCCCTCCCAATGGCGTGCCACGCCAAGTCTTGAAGACACTTACAGGGACCAAGGAACCCATGCAATGTGGAGCAAAAGAAGGCACCCATTTCTTGACTGTGCAATGTAGGCAGTGAGGCATTCCACAACTGGAGCAAAGGAAGGCATCATACATACGTATCTGGTATGCATACGCATAACTAATGAATTTGGAACATCATGCGTATGCATCTGGCATGTGCTCATGATATTATTGGCATGCAATGTGAGTCTCCAAACGTGCAACGTGAAGAGAGAATTAAAGGGAGTCATGCGTACGCATGCTACGGATGATTTGAGCCATAAGGAGAATCATGCGTACGAATCTGGCATGCATATACATAACACTCAGTTCACATTTCACATGGGAATTTTGCTGTGGGATATTTGAGAGCAAACAGAGGCTAAAATTGAAGCAAAGTGAAGCCACGTTTAATGTGGGACTCTCCACATCTAATGTGATTAAGGCAGAGAGCAAATTGGATTAAGATTGTAAAATCGTGCAAATTTACAAATAATTAACTAATAAATTAATTATGAGTCTAAGAATAGGGATGTTGATGATAAGGATATTTAGTTTTTATGAGTCTAATAAATTAATAATCAACAAAGTGATAAGGATATTTAGTTTTTATGCCCAGTTCTCTGTTTTTCTCTTTTCCACATTTTTGGTTTGGGTAATAGGGATGTTGATGATTTTGGTGGTTTAGGTGCAATCTAACATTGAATAATTGTTGCATTTTAATCCAATCATCAATGGATAAGTAAAAAAACTCTAAACCCTTGTGGTTTTCTAATTTTGTGAACCCTAATACTAATTTTGATGAATTGTATGAATTAGATTGAAATTGCATTGAATTTGGTGTTAAATCAGTGTGAGTGATGAATCCATATTTGATGATATATTTTGCTTTGATTTGAGTGGATTTTATCACAAAAACCCACATTTATTCATCTAAATAGCATACTTTTGTGTTCTCTCCCTAAGTTGAGTTTAATTGTAAAAACATGCTATTTTGTGCTTAATTTAATCACTTTTATCCCACTTTTATCCATTTGATGCCTTGATGGTTTTGATGAGTGATTTTAGGTGTAATAGGTTGGAATGGCTTGATAAGAGTGGAAAAAAAGCATGGAATTGTGAGAAAACATGAAGAAATCAAAGGAGAAAAGCATTTTAGCCTGTGCCCACGCACAAGGGTCAAAATCAGCACCTGTGCCCACGCACAGAATAGAAATCGGTAAGTGTGCTCATGCACAATTTCTGTGCATACTGATAAATCCATTTTTAGGGTTTATCTTGTATTAATTTTAGAGGGTTTTGTCAACTTTTCTCCCATTTATTCACTAAGATAGCAAGGTTTTGTAAATTCTCCTTTAATTGTACTTAAGAGTGAAAACATGCTTTTTAGATATTAAAATAGCTAACTTTAATTCACCTTGATTCCATTACATGTCTTGATATGTTTGTTAAGTGATTTCATATTTAAGAGGCAAAGATTGGATTGAGGGAATGAAGAAAAAGCATGTAGAAATGGAGAACTCATGAAGAAATGAAGGAATCGCAAAGCTGTCAAGTCCGACCTCTTCGCACTTAATCAATTATAACTTGAGATACAAAGGTCCAAATGAGGTGGTTCCAGTTATGTTGGAAAGCTAACATCCGGGGATTCAAAATGATATAAAATTTTTCATAGTTGCATCGCGTATAGGGACACGTACGCGAACTGTACACGTATGCGCCGATGGTTGCACATGATTCACTTAATGCAACTCGTGGCCAGTGATTTTAGAAGCCTTGTGGGTCCAATCCAACTCATTTCTGATGCTATTTAACCCAAGGATTGAAGGAGAATCAACATCTTTGGTCATAGTTTAGTTTTAGTTTAGTTTTCACATGCTTTTAATTAGTTTCTAGAGAGAGAAGCTCTCTCTTCTCTCTAGAATTAGGATTAGGTTTAGATCTAGATCTACTACTTCTTCTTCTCTCTTCTAATTTTCCTTTTCCTTCTTTAATTGTTCTCTTGTAGTTGTAGAATTCTTCTTCTCTTGTAATTCCTTTGTATTGTTAGTTGTAATTTATGAACTTTCTTTTGTAGATCTACATTTCTTCTTCAATGCAATTGGTAAGTTCTTTGTTGTTTCATAATTATTTTCCTTTTCTATTGTTGATCTCTTGCTATTCTAGTTAGATCTCTCTTTAATTCTTGCAATTCATGTTGTTTACTTTTATTGCCTTCTATGTGTTAGATGAAATACTTCTTCTAGTTATTAGTTAGATTTTGTTCCTCTTGGCCAAGGTAGAGTAATTAGTGACACTTGAGTTATCAAACTCTTTTGTTGATTGATAATTAGAGATTGCTAATTGACTTGGATACCACTAAAGCAAGTCTTTCCTTAGGAGTTGGCTAGGACTTGTGGAATCAAGTTAATTCATCCACTTGACTTTTCTCCATGGTTAGAGGTTAACTAAGTGATAGCAATGGACAATTCTCATCACAATTGAGGAGGATAGCTAGGATAGGACTTCTAGTTCTCATACCTTGTCAAGAGCTTTGTTAGTTGTTAGTTTATTTTCATTGCCATTTATATTTCTTGTTTCTTATTCCCAAAACCCCAAAACATACCTCAACCAATAACAAGAACACTTTATTGTAATTCCTAGGGAGAACGACCTGAGGTTTAGATACTTCGGTTTATAATTTTAGGGGTTTGTTACTTATGACAAACAAATGTTTGTATGAAAGGATTATTGATTGGTTTAGAAACTATACTTTGACGAGATTTCAATTGAGAAATTCTATACCGTCAAAAACCCGTTCATCAAAATGGCACCGTTGCCGGGGAATTGCAATGGTGTTGAGTTATTGGTTATTGTATATATGTGAATATTGTAAATAGGTTTGCCTTTTGCTTCTTTGTTAGTTCTTGCTAGTTTTAGGATTTACTTTTCTTGCTTCTTATTTAATTTTGTTTTCATTTTCTCTTGCTATCATGAATTCTCACTTTGGCTATGAGTTTGGTTCTCACTATTTTGTAGGAAATGAGAGCTTCAATGAGGATGTGTATCAAGGATGGGACAATCAAAGGTGGGAGGAGCCATATGCATATGATCAATCTTCATAGCAACAACCTCCACCAATGCACTATGAATAAGAGCCATTCTATGATGCATATCAATCCAATGGTTTTGGTGAATCTCCTTGTGAATTTCAAGAACCACCACCATATGCCTATGAGCCATATCTTCAATATAACCCTCAACCATACTCACAAGCCCCTTCTTACCAACCACCTTCATATGACCCTAATCCATATCCACCATTCCAACAACCATATGAGCCATATGAGCCACCACCATCCCAACATCAATACTTTCAAGAGCCACCCCTTTCATGCTATTACCAAGATGAACCACCTCCAATGTATAAAAATTTTCAACCACAAGATGAACTCTACTTCCCACCACAACCTCCCATGGAAGAATACTCATGTCCATCAACCCAAGAGCCGTATGATCCTAATCATACTATCCAAGAGGAACAAGAGTCAAGGGATCATCTCAAGAAAACATTAGATCAACTTCAAACAACCATGGAGCGTGTTGTGCAACAAGTGGAAAAAGCGGAAAGTATTGAACCACCACAACTCTACCAAGAGGAACCACCTTCCTACTATAAGTCCTTCCTTCAAAATGATGAACCCTTCCATCCACCCCAACCTCCAATGGATGACATCCTTGATGTTCTTGTTCAAGGACAAGAGGAGACGAAAAGGGACGTGGAACAATTCACGGCCGCCTTGGACGAGGTGGTAAACTGGTTAGCATCCCAATGCTTGAACACTCAAGGAACACCCATGGCAACATGTGGAGAATCAAATAAAGAGCATAATATGAAGGAGAGATTGGTGGAGAATGAGGGGTGTTGCTTTGTTTTGGAACAATTAGAGGAAGCTATAATTGTTGAAGAAAAGGAAGAAGTGGTTGAAGACTTAGGAGATGCGGAACCTCCATGGGAACATAGAGTTGAAGAAAATCCCTCCAAGAAGATTGAATTTGATGCTAAGGAGGAATGTGCACAACCTCCAAGGCATATTCCATATGAAGAATTGGACGGGATAGAGCATGAATTGTGTTCCCTTGGCAATGAAGATCACGCATCCAATCTTAGTGGTGAAGAATCCTTTGAGCATAAAGAACCTTCTCCCGTGGGATGTGAAAGCATTGTGGAGGTAAATTTCTCTCATCCTCCCAATTATAACTCTAGTAAGGGAAAAGACTTAGATAAAATTGTTGAACAAAAGATTACATTTGAGAAAACTTGTGAAGAGGTGGAAGTCCTTAGAAAGAGAAGGATGGGAGTTGGATACACTTTGTCAAGACCCTTGGAAGCTTCTTTACCTAGGTTGTCATCTACTCCTTCATTTGAGTGGGTGAAATTCATTTCTATTAGCTTTATTGTCCCACTTTAGTATGGCTTGCTTGAAATGGATGGTCAACATAGGATGCTTTGTTGGATGAAGTGTAAGAGAAAGATGTTTCGTGGTTAGCGTTGTAAATCAAGGCTCATTATGGTAGATGCGTCAAGGATGAAATATAAAGGTTGGAATAGTTCCCAACTAGATGGGTCTAGGAGGATTGTTGGGCACTTCATTGATAATTCATCTTACTTGCCACCCGGATGGATTAATAATAATCAATTTCAAGACGGGTGTGAAAATAAAGTGTGGGATCCCAGATCGCACAAGGAGAATCAATTTTGGGAGCCCTTGGCTTGTGAAGAACTCCATCAAGGCTTGGAGGCATTACCTTTGAAGAATAGAGCTTATTGGAGACTCAAGCATTGGTGGATGTTCAAGGATGAATTGAAGCACAAGCCACCTTGATGAGGAGCTCCCCATAAGTCCAACTTAAGGACAATAAATAAAAGTGCTAGGTGGGAGACACCCCACCATGGTAAACTCTTTCCATTTTCTTGTATATATACTTAATAAGTGATTTGAGTTGTCATTATAGGTAGTTTTCTTCTTTCCTATACTCTTATACATTTTGTTTTGATTGATAGGTTGTTGTAGTGAGTTTTGATTAGTTTAGATTGTTGTTAAAGTAGGTTACTTGAAGTGCAAGTTGTGTTTGTTTTGTCTTTGAAATTTTTTTTCAAAAACTTAAAGATTTTTGTTAAATTTGAATTTTGGTTGCTTTAGAGTGTTTATAGGTTAGGAGAGTGTCAAATTCTATTTCTATGCTTCTATAGAAAAAAAAAAATCAATCCACGCTTAAGCACGCATGGCGCGTATGCGTGGATTGTACTTCCGCAACTCCTAGTACAAAAACCCGAGAGTTGTGCGAGATTTGTGCTAAAATTGTGCAGGGAGCACAGTCCACGCGTAAGCACACATGACGCTTACGCGTGGATTGTCAAAAAATGCATGACGCTTACGCGTGGATTGTCCCTGCTGCATCCACGCGTAAGCACGCATGACGCGTACGCGTGGATTATCAAAAAAAAATTCAATCCACGCTTAAGCACGCATGACGCGTACGCATGACGCTTATGCGTGGATTCGCACCCTATTTTTCTCCTTTCTCCTTTCTTCTTCTTTCTTCTTTTCTTCTTCTTTCTTTCTCCCTTTCTTTTTCTTCCTCTCTTGAAAAAAAATTTTAAATAAAAAAATAAAAAATAAAAAATAAAAATAAATAAATAAATAAATAAAATACTAATAAAATTTTTTTTTCTTTTCTTCCATTTTCTTTTGTCTATTGCATTTGCATACTTTTATTCTTTGTATTTTAATTTTGTTTCTACAGTTTGTTTTCATTTTAATAATGGTGTTGAACTTTCCTACTCAATTGTTGAGACTCTCTTGTATTATTTTGATGCTTCGTGACTTGTTGCATTAATTGTGATGTTTGTTCTACACAAGAGATTAGTGCTTTAGTCCTTCCTAACTCATTATTCTTTGTTCTTGTGCCTCATTATCATTGAGTTTGGATGGGACCAATTACTCTCATGCTTATCACTAATCTTATTTGTGTCAATTCTTATTTGATCTTGATGCTCAATATGCTCTTCATGCTTTGACTTTACTCTTGCATCAAGTATTAGTTGATATTCCATTAGCTTATATTGCTTTCTCACTCAAATGTTGTAGCTACCATGTAGTAGAGAACTTTACTCTTATTTGGCATTAGCCCCCGCTTATGTTTTCTTTGCTTTGATATCTTTGTTGTAGGCTTAATTTTCTTTCTTTTTCACTCTTTTTAGGTTAGCCACCAAAAGAAGAAAAAAGGAAAAGCTTTTAAATGGGGCAACAAACAAGTCATCCGCACATTCGTTTGACGGAACTCATCAGTTATAACAACCCGTCCACCTTGCTCTTCTTTGCATGCACCGAGGACGGTGCAATCTTTAAGTGTGGGGAGGTCGTCCGACCTATCTCCATGGGTAACAGTTTTCTTTTTCAACACCAATGTAGTTAGTGGTTGCATTGCATGATAGGTTGCATGTTAGTTAGAATTTGTACATATTTTTATCACTTCTTTCTATGTTAGGACTACTTGGTTAGGGTGATGATTTCTTTTCCAAGAAACTGTTTTTAGGGCAACCTACCAATTTGAAAAATTTTTTGTTGAACTTGCTTGAAAGAATTTATTTTGGAACATGGTTTTTGAGCTAAGAACACAAGCATGTGAGTTTTGAGCCTAATTGCGTGGTTACATCTTATAACCAATCATTTTCCATTTTATGATTGTAATCTTTGATTTGTTTGATTCTCTATTTCCATTATTTTGTGTATTCATGCATTTATATGATTGAGGCCATCATTTTATTAGCTCACTTTCCCAAATAGCCTACCTTTTACTCTCCATTGTTAACCAATTTTGAGCCTATGCTTAACCCAATTGTTCTTTATTTTAGCACATTACAAGCCTAAAGCGGAAAACAATAAATGTCCGTTATTTAGATCTTTGATTAGCTTAGGCTAGTGAGAGTGTTTATTCTTCAAGTTTGGGGAGATTCGGGAACATTGGTTGGGATAAAAGGGTGTTTTGTATTTCTATATTTGGGAATTCAGGAATTGGGTACGTACTCATGTATTGACTAAATGTATAGACCTTATGCATTTATGTTCTTGTATATAGTTTGAAAGAAAGAAAAATGAGAAAAACAAAAGAAAAAAAATAAATGTGAAAAATAAAAGAAAAGAAAAAAAGAAGAAAAAAATAGAAAAAGAAAGAAAAAGAAGAAAAAAATAATAAAAAGGGGACAAAAATACCCCAAAGTAAAGTTCAATAAAGTCAATGCATAAGTGTTGTGAAATGAAAAGAAAATGCACGAGTATGTGAAAAAGTGAAGAATGGGTAGTTAGGTTAGCACTTAAATTGTATAGGTTGTCATAGGTTAGGTGGGAAGTTTAAGTTGATCAAAGATTCAAATTCTAGTCCACTTAACCGTATACAATCCTACCTTGACCCTAGCCCCATTACAACCTATGAAAAGACCTCATGATGAATGTATGCATGCATTGAATAATTATTGATTGTTAGATGAAAAACAAATATTAGAAAGCATGATTAGGGGAGAATTGAGAGAATCGACCCTATACACTTGAGCGACTAGAGTGCAAACACTTCCGGTGAGGGTTCGATGCTCAATTCTTTGATTCCCGGCTTTTATGAGCGTTCTTCTTGCAAGTCTACTTGAACTTCATTTTGATATTTGAATTGGTAGGCTTCATAAATTGTTATATGATCTTGGCCCTACTTGTGCATGTATGTCTTGGAGATTGATTTATTTTTAACCAAGTAGGTAGAATCATCTTACATTTAGTTGCATTCATTTAGATAGGATGCATTTAGATAGGATGCCTTGAATAAATGTTCATACCCCATTTCTTGTCCTTCTTTGGTTTAGCATGAGGACATGCTATGGTTTAAGTGTGGGGAGGTTGATAAACCCCATTTTTAGGGTTTATCTTATATTAATTTTAAAGGGTTTTGTCAACTTTTCTCCCATTTATTCACTAAGATATCATGGTTTTGTAAATTCTCCTTTAATTGTGCTTAAGAGTGAAAACATGATTTTTAGGTCTTAAAATAGCTAAATTTAATTCACCTTGATTCCATTAGATGCCTTGATATGTTTGTTAAGTGATTTCAGATTTAGGAGGCAAAGATTGGATTGAGGGAATGAAAAAAAAAGCATGTAGAAATGGAGAAATCATGAAGAAATGAAGGATTCGCAAAGCTGTCAAGCCCGACCTCTTCGCACTTAATCGATCATAAATTGAGATACAAAGATCCAAATGAGGCAGTTTCAGTTGCGTTGGAAAGCTAACATCCGGGGCTTCAAAATGATATAAAATTTGTCATAGTTGTATTGTGTATAAGGATGCGTACGTGCACTACACGCGTACACGGCGATGGTTGCACATGATTCACTTAATGCAACTCGTAGCCAGCGATTTTAGAAGCCTTGTGGGCCCAATCCAACTCATTTCTGATGCTATTTAACCCAAGTATTGAAGGAGAATCAATATCTTTTGTCATAGTTTAGTTTTTGTTTAGTTTTCACATGCTTTTAGTTAGTTTCTAGAGAGAGAAGCTCTATCTTCTCTCTAGAATTAGGATTAGGTTTAGATCTAGATCTACTACTTCTTCTTCTCTCTTCTAATTTTCCTTTTCCTTCTTTAATTGTTCTCTTGTAGTTGTAGAATTCTTCTTCTCTTGCAATTCCTTTGTATTGTTAGTTGTAGTTTATGAACTTTCTTTTGTAGATCTACATTTCTTCTTCAATGCAATTGGTAAGTTCTTTGTTGTTTCATAATTGTTTTCCTTTTCTATTGTTGATCTCTTGCTATTCTAGTTAGATCTCTCTTTAATTCTTGCAATTCATGTTGTTTACTTTTATTGCCTTTTATGTGTTTGATGAAATGCTTCTTCTAGTTATTAGTTAGATTTTGTTCCTCTTGGCGTAAGTAGAGTAATTAGTGACACTTGAGTTATCAAACTCTTTTGTTGATTGATAATTAGAGATTGCTAATTGACTTGGATATCACTAAAGCTAGTCTTTCCTTAGGAGTTGGCTACGACTTGTGGAATCAAGTTAATTCATCCACTTGACTTTCCTCCATGGTTAGAGGTTAACTAAGTGGTAGCAATGGACAATTCTCATCACAATTGAGGAGCATAGCTAGGATAGGACTTCTAGTTCTCATGCCTTGTCAAGAGCTTTGTTAGCTGTTAGTTTATTTTCATTGCCATTTATATTTCTTGTTCCTTATTCCCAAAACCCCAAAACATACTTCAACCAATAACAAGAACACTTTATTGTAATTCCTAGGGAGAACGACCTGAGGTTTAGATACTTCGGTTTATAATTTTAGGGGTTTGTTACTTGTGACAAACAAATGTTTGTATGAAAGGATAATTCATTGGTTTAGAAACTATACTTCGACGAGATTTCAATTGAGAAATTCTATACCGTCAAAAACCCGTTCATCATGTACGCACAGGAGGAAAATCAGCATGTGTGCGTACGCACACACCTGTGCGTACGCACACGTCCCAGCACGTGACTCACTTAATGAAAATCGCTCGGGGTGATTTCTAGGCCTCAAGAGCCCAGGTTTTGGACTTTTTGTAGCTGATTTTTCCTATATTAAGCAAGGCCTCACTCCATGTGAAGGAGGGGAGAACTTAGGGTTAGTTTAGCATTATGTAGGTTATTTTCTAAAGAGAGAAGCTCCCCCTTCTCTCTAGAATTAGGGTTTTTTAGTTTAATTTCTTGTCATTTCTACTTTTAATTCTTGTTTTAATTTACTTTTCATTGTCATTTATTGTTATTGCATCTTTATTCTTCTTCATTTCCTTTGTTCTTTCCTTTATCTTGTCATTTTTTATGTTATGAACACTCTTTGTTAATTTTACTTTCAATTAATGCAATTTATGTTTTATGTTCATTTAATGCTTCCTTTAGTTGTTGTTATCATTTTCTTGCTTTTGGTAGTTAGCATTTATTTTTATGCAATTTAATTTGATTTTATTTTCATGCACACCAAGTGTTTGATAAAATGCTTGGCTTAGTTTTTACTTAGTTTTTCTTCACTCTTGGCTTGAAATTGATGACTTTGGTGACCCTTGAGTCATTGATGTCCATTCTTGTTTAATATATTAGAGTAGTTAGTTGATTTGGTCTCCCTTGACACTAAGTGACCCATTAGTGTTGACTTAGGACTTAGGGATTGGAATTAACTATGCTTATTTGACTTATCCTCGATGTAGGGTTGACTAAGTAGGATTAACTCTTCATAATCATCATGTGTTTGCGGTCAATGGCTAGGATAGGTAACCTTAACTCTCAATCACTTGCCAAGAGGTTTCTTGCATTTGAAGTTTAATTGCTTTGACTTTTATTGCTTTGATGTTTAATTTCTTGTATGTTTAGTTTTCACACTCTTGGTTGAGAAATTGGGTGTTTGGGTGGAGTTGAGTTGTGGATGTCCATTCCGCATTGTGTGAGGATTGTTAATTGGTTTGGTTTTCCTTGACTCTAAGTGACCCCCTAGTGTTGACTTAGGACTTAGGGATTGGAATCAATTATGCCCTTTTTGACTAATTCTCAAGTAGGATTGACTAATTGGGATTAATTCCACATAATTGCCATGTTTGTGGTCCACAACTAGGATAGGAATCCTTAATTCTCCAATCCTCACCAAGAGCTCTTTTAGTACTTAATTTCCATTTTCATTGCCTTTACTTGCTTTCCTTTAATTCCTTGCATGATCATTTACTTTCTTGCTATTTACATTACTTGCTCTCTTGCTTTCCCAATCCCCATATCCCTCAGAGCCAATAATAACTTGACATTTCATTACAACTCCTAGGGAGGATGACCCGGGATCTCAATACTCTCGGTTTATATTTGGTTTGAATTGTGATAACATTTGATTGAGGATCAATTGTTGGGTTTGGAATATACTTGCAACGTCAATCCTATTTTTAATGTGAAAATCCAATCATATGCTCTTGGTTGTTGTCAAATTTGGCGCCGTTGCCGGAGAGTTGCAATGGTGTTATGTTAGTGGCTATTGTACATATTGTGAATAGTGTGAATAGCTTGTTTTTGGTTTATTGTACATATGTTGCTTGGTTTTGGTTATTGTAAATATGTTAATATGTGAATATGTGAATAGTTTGTTTTAGTTGATTGCTTGTTTTTGCTAGTTTTAGGAGTTCATTTTATTTGTTCTTGTTACCTTTTTTATTTTCTCTTTATCCTATGAATTCTCACCCATTGCATTGTGTGTTTTGTTGCTATTGTGTATAGGAATTGGGAATTTCAATTGCCTGTTGCCTAGATGGAATGAAAGGGACTCACCACCATACTACAAGATGTGGGTGCACAAACTTTTGAATCTCAAAAGTCTTAGAGAATACAAGCTTGGGTGAGAGCTTCTCAATAAAGTCCAACTTAAAGACTCTAAATAGAAGTACTAGGTGGGAGATACCCCACCATGGTAACATTGTTTCAACCCTTCTCTTTGTATATAATTTGCTTTAATTGCATTTTTGTTTGATTGGTTAGCCTAGAATTAGTTTAATTTTGAGTTTAGATAGGTTAATTGTGGTTTGGATCATGAATTTATGGGTTCTTGCATGTTTTGGTGTTGAGTTTTGGTTGAGCTACGGCTTGGTACCTTAGATTTTGAAAGAAAAAGTTTTTGAAAAACAGGGCATCTGTGCGTACGCACATACTTGTGCGTTCGCACAAAACGTCTATTTTCAGCGTCCTGTGCGTGCGCACCGACCTGTGCGCACGCACACTCATGGTATTGCCCCCTGTTTGCAGCGCCAGCACGCCTTGTGCGCGCGTATTCCCCTGTTTTATGCGACCTGTGTGTGCGCACCGTTTCGTGCATATGCACACATCCCCTTTTTTGCACTCTCTGTGCGAGCGCACAAGCTTGTGCGTCCGCACGCTAACTTACACCCACTCTAGTGGGAGCGCTAGCACAGCCTATGCGCGTGAACCCCCTACCCTTTTAAGCTTCTGCGCGCGCGCACGGATCTGGGGCACGCACACATGATCCTTCACCAAGTAAAAAAAAATATCCCTTCTGTGCGTGCGCACACCCTTGTGCGCACGCACACTCCTTAATTCCTCTTCTGCCCAGAGCGCTCGCATAGAGTGTGCGCTCGCACACCTTCCACTTTTCCACCTAGTGTGCGTACGCACACATACCTGTGCGTACGCACACCACTATTTTCTCACCAATATAATTCTTTTCTTCTCTTCTGTCTACTCCTTCTCTTCTTTTTCCCTCCACCCCTCCCTTCTCTTACTTTTGCTCACTTTTCTACTTTTTCTAGTTTCTTTTCATTGCATTTCATTTCTCACTTTAGTAGTATATTAGTTTTAGTTTAATTATTCTTAATTAAATAAGTTGCAAGTGTTTGATTGATATTGATCGGGTTGCTTCTTGCTTAAGTTTTGGTTTAATTTTTGATGAATGTGCACTGAGCATTAACCCTTTGTTTGATTGCCTAATTGAATTGTGAGTTTGATTCATATGTTGTTGCGACCATATGTGCTAGACTTTATCCTTATTTGGCATTTTAATCATGAATTGTGCACTTTTACTTCAGTGAATTGAGTTGAATTACTTGTTCATCATGGTTTTAAAATCAATACAAGCACATTAGAAGGCACTTGTTTGTTTTTAATGCTTTGCATTTGTTTGAGTGACTTGACTTGATTCTTATCTAGCTTGTCACTTTTTGCAACAAGTACCTTTATTATGTGACTATTGCATCATGTTTGAGGATGAATAAGTAGTCTTCTTTTCATCAATGAATTAGTTATTGTTGACTGTGCCATTTTCTATTTACCTTACGCTTTCACTTGCACAACATCAATATCCAACATCTTTATATTCAATTCACTTTAGTTGTGGCTATCTACGTTTGTTTGTGTCCTATCTCTTTTTCTTCACTTGTAACCTAGGCCACTTAATTGAGGAATACATGCTACTTCTTATGATTGTGTGGTTTCTGTTTTATCTGGCCAATGTGTTGTGTTATAAACCATGCACATTTAGAATACGCACATTGCCTTTTCTCATACCACACTACTATTACTTTTTCCTCAATTCTTGTTTTCTACAGTAACCCAAGACCCAGTGCCCACCAGCTGAAGGTGGAGCTTCACATCTCTTCAACCCCGGATTGAGTGCATGCACAGAGGACCGTGCAACGTTCAAGTGTGGGGGAGAATCCGCAAATTTGGGATGTAACTTTCTCTTTCTCAACACTTTGCATTATTTTCTAGTTTTTAATAGTTATATTTTTGTGAATATTTGTTAGTATTTTATTGCATTGCACTTTGCTTAGTTTGCTTGTGTATATCTTGCTTCTAGTTTTATAGTAGTAGATATTTGCATGTTGCATAGTAGAATAAATAAGTTTAGTAAGATAACAAAGAATTTTAAAAAAATTCCTTTTAGGGTGTTCCATTGATTAGATTTGAAAACTTGTTGTTGAACTTGCATGAAGTATTTTTTATGGAACACAGAAAAGAGCTTGAACAAATTACCTAGTGGGATTTGAGTTTCAATTGAGTGGTTGCACATTTTCAACCACAATTTTTTTTTCTTGTGTGATAAACTCCTTTTATGATTGTAATCTTAGATTTGCTTTAATATATATATATATATATATATATATATCCTATATTTGTTATTTTGAATGCATTTAGTATTATTGAGGCCATTTTTTATTAAACTCACTTAACCCATATGGCTAACCCTTGCGTCTACCTTTGTAAACCACTTTTGAGCCTTTAATTCCCCTTTGTTCTAATTTTAAGCACATCATTTGTCCTAAGCAAAAAATCAATAATGTCCATATATTGTATCTTTGATTAGCTTCGGTTTGAGTGTGTGTGTTAATCAAGTGTGGGGAGAAATTTGTGGGAAACACTTTGGTAGAATGTTACTTTGGGTGCTCATTGAGAAAATTTTGGAAAAATAGGCAAACACTCATGCATTCTATACTTGAAAAATATGCATCTCTTTTTTATGATAAAAGAAAAGAGAAGTTTTGGTGTATATACCTTTAAAAAAAAGAGAAAAAGAAAAAGAAAAGAAAAAGAAATGATGATAAGAATGAAAATAAAGGATGCATATGTGTGTGAATTAGAAAGAAGATGCATGAGTGAATGAGAGAAAAGGAAAAGAATGGGAAGTTAGGTTGTTTCTTGAGTGTAAATAGGTTAATATAGGATTAGGTTGGATACTTGAACTAATCAAAGGTCCAATTTACTAGTCCACTTAACCATATTAATCCTACCCTTACCCTAGCCCCATTACAACCCTCCAAAGACCTCATGATATTTATATTCATACGTCAAATATTTGTTGATTGTTAGATGACTTGAAAATCTTTGAAAATATGATTAAAGGAGGATTCAATGATTAAGCCCTAAAATACTGAGCGATAAGAGTGTATACGCAT
Organism: Arachis ipaensis; assembly: GCF_000816755.2. NCBI lineage: Eukaryota > Viridiplantae > Streptophyta > Magnoliopsida > Fabales > Fabaceae > Arachis > Arachis ipaensis. The sequence continues at coordinate 83,965,900 of NC_029792.2, read as the reverse complement.
CCGGTGAGGGGTTCAATCGCTCAATTCTATGATTCCATCACTTATCTTGTATCTTCTTGCAAGTTGTTGAAATGAATTTTGAAAATTTCAAATCAAATCCTTGGACATTGATCATATTGCTATGTTTTTTTACCTTGGCCCTAAGACTTGTTTTGGATTGATTGAGATTCTATAATAGGAACCATAGTGTAGATATAGATAGATAGTATTTAGCATAGTTTCATGCATGTAGGTAGTTGCATTTAATAAATTGCTTCCCCCATAATCCTTCTCCTTTGACTGTGATTAGCATGAGGACATGCTATTGTTTAAGTGTGGGGGAATTGATGAACCCATATTTGACAATATATTTTGCTTTGGTTTGAGTGGATTTTATCACAAAAACCCACATTTATTCATCCAAATAGCATACTTTTGTGTTCTCTCCCTAAGTTGAGCTTAATTGTAAAAACATGCTATTTTGTGCTTAATTTAATCACTTTTATCCCACTTTTATCCCATTCGATGCCTTGACGGTTTTGATGACTGATTTCAGGTGTAATAGGTTGGAATGGCTTGATAAGATTGGAAGAAAAGCATGGAATTGGGAGAAATCATGAAGAAATCAAAGGAGAAAAGCATTTCAGCCTGTGCCCACGCACACCTTCTGTGCCCACGCACAAGGGTCAAAATCAGCACCTGTGCCCACATACAGGTCTGTGCCCACGCACAGAATGGAAATCGGCAAGTGTGCCCATGCACAATTTCTGTGCATACGCACAGGAGGAAAATCAGCATGTGTGCATACGCACACACCTGTGCGTACGCACACGTCCCAGCACGTGACTCACTTAATGAAAATCGCTCGGGGCAATTTTTAGGCCTCCAGACCCCAATTTTTGGACTTTCTGAAGCTGATTCTTCCTATATTAAGCAAGGCCTCACTCCATGTGAAAGGGAGGGAGAAATTAGGGTTAGTTTAGCATTATGTAGGTTATTTTCTAGAGAGAGAAGCTCCCCCTTCTCTCTAGAATTAGGGTTTTTTAGTTTAATTTCTTGTCATTTCTACTTTAATTCTTGTTTTAATTTACTTTTCCTTGTCATTTATTGTTATTGCATCTTTATTCTTCTTTATTTCCTTTGTTCTTTCCTTTATCTTGTCATTTTTATGTTATGAACACTCTTTGTTAATTTTACTTTCAATTAATGCAATTTATGTTTTATGTTCATTTAATGCTTCCTTTAGTTGTTATCATTTTATTGCTTTTGGTAGTTAGCTTTTATTTTTATGCAATTTAATTTGATTTTATTTTTATGCACACCAAGTATTTGATAAAATGCTTGGCTTAGTTTTTACTTAGTTTTTCTTCACTCTTAGCTTGAAATTGATGACTTTGGTGACCCTTGAGTCATTAATGTCCATTCTTGTTTGATATATTAGAGTTGTAGTTAGTTGATTTGGTCTCCCTTGACACTAAGTGACCCATTAGTGTTGACTTAGGACTTAGGGATTGGAATTAACTATGCTTATTTGACTTATCCTCGATGTAGGGTTGACTAAGTAGGATTAACTCTTCATGATCATCATGTGTTTGGGGTCAATGGCTAGGATAGGTAACCTTAACTCTCAATCACTTTCCAAGAGGTTTCTTGCATTTGAAGTTTAATTGCTTTGACTTTTATTACCTTGATGTTTAATTTCTTGCATGTTTAGTTTTCACACTCTTGGTTGAGAAATTGGGTGTTTGGGTGGAATTGAGTTGTGGATGTCCATTCCGCATTGTATGAGGATTGTTAATTGGTTTGATTTTCCTTGACTCTAAGTGACCCCCTAGTGTTGACTTAGGACTTAGGGATTGGAATCAATTATGCCCTTTTAACTAATTCTCAAGCAGGATTGACTAATTGGGATTAATTTCACATAATTGCCATGTTTGTGGTCCATAACTAGGATAGGAATCCTTAATTCTCCAATCCTCACCAAGAGCTCTTTTAGTACTTAATTTCCATTTTCATTGCCTTTACTTGCTTTCCTTTAATTCCTTGCATGATCATTTACTTTCTTGCCATTTACATTACTTGCTCTCTTGCTTTCCCAATCCCCATATCCCTCATAGCCAACAATAACATGACATTTCATTGCAACTCCTAGGGAAGACGACCCGGGAGCTCAATACTCTCGGTTTACATTTGGTTTGAATTGTGATAACATTTGATTGAGGATCAATTGTTGGGTTTGGACTATACTTGCAACGTCAATCCTATTTTTAGTGTGAAAATCCAAACCTATGCTCTTGGTTGTTGTCAATGAGCCCTTGGAATTCAGCTTTGGGTGGCTAGAATTTATTGGGATTGATTTGGAGTCTTTGAAGCTTGATGTTTGGTTTCTTTGGCTTAGGGGGGAATTGACCAAGGTATGGTGTTTGGTTTCTCTTAGTTAATGTAAAATATTACGTGAAAACTTAGGCTATTTATTCGTAGAATAAGTTGAAATATGTGAATGGTACATGTTTAGTGGATATAGTAAATAAATGTTGAGTTTGATGTGAATTATAGTTGGAAATTGATGAGTGGTGATGATCGGATATTTTATTCGCTTTTTGACATCATTTTCATACAGTTTTTAGTAGTTTCTATTTAGTTTTTATTAAGTTTTTATAGGTTTTAGTGTTAAATTCACATTTTTGGATTCTAGTATGAGTTTTTAGTAGTTTTTATTTTTTGACTGAAATTGAGGAGCTGGAGCAGAAGTCTGATTCAGAGACAAAGAAAGCACTACAGATGCTGTCTAGATCTGACCCGCCTGCATTCGGAAGAACTTTTCTGGAGCTACAGAAGCCCAAATAGAGCTCTCTCAACGGATATGGAAAGCTGACTTCCAGAGCTTTCCAGAAATATATAATAGTCCATACTTTTCTTCGGATTAGAAGGCGCAAAACTGGCATCCAACGCCAGCCTCCTGCCCTCTTCCAGGTGTTCGACGCCTAAAGAGCAAAGACCAGCGTCCAAAGACCCAGAGAGGACCCCCTAGAGTTGGCATTCCATGCCCAAGGAACCTCATAGCACGTGGATCTCATTAAAGGTCAGCCCAAACACTCACCAACTCGGCCTCAGAAGTGGATTTTAGCACTAAATAGATTGTTTTACCCTTACTAGTCATTTGTTTAGTATTTAAAGGATTATGTTTATGTAATTCAGAACCTTTTTTCACACTCTTCAATTTAGGAGAGCATCATTGACGTTTTTTTTTTTTACTTTTAGTATGAGTTTCTAACCCTCCTTGGTTGAGAGGAGGAGCCCTGCTGAGTCCTAAGAATTAATAAAAGTATTATTGTTTCTTCTTCGATCCGTGTTTGATCTATCTCTAAGATGTATATTCTGATCTTCATCGTAGTGAGTAGGATGATCTGACAAATTAGCTCTATTCATTATATTAAGATGAACGTGCCTGAAAAACACCCGCATCTTCTTGGGTTCGTGTGAGTACCTAGAAGAAAAGCACGAGCCAACAGCTATGTTTATACATCTCTCAGACGGTTAATCCACAATTTTGTTGGGGACTTCTCAAGACACCAGTTCAGCCGATCTTTGAGGAGATTAAGGTCTCCGTGGTATAGGCTAGAATCCAAAGAAGCAGCATTCTCTGGTCCGGAAGATTCGACCTTATCTGTGGTGTTTTGAGTAGGATCACCAAGAGAATGGACTGCTATGCGCTTCACCCTTCATCAGATTGAGTACCCAAAGCCAATGGCCATGGCCGTGTTCAACCTGTAGCAGAGGAGATCAATGACCACGGGCAATGGCTTTGATCATTTACAGCCTACCATAGAAGAAGATCATTCACAAGAAAGGAAGACAATAGTACCAGAGTTACTTCAGAAAGACAAAGCATCTCCGACTCTCAAGTCTATTCCCATTATTACTATTCCCAGCATATAATTCCTAATAGCTAACTTCTTAATAGTCAACTCCTTCTGATTCTGCCTGACTAAGACCTGCAAGACAACCATAAGCTTGCTTCAAGCCATAATCCTCGTGGGATCGACCCTGACTTGCTCAAGTATTACTTGGATGACCCAGTACACTTACTGGTACTGCTGCTGTTGTACGAAATAGTGTGGGTTTTGTGTACACGCGCACCAAGTGGTATTGAAAAATTATATGTTGAATTTGATAGTGAAGTGGTTGGAACTGATGCAATTATTGTATATATGTATATATGTGATGAAATTATGTTGAAATGATGATGAAGCATTAGTATTTTGAGTGACTAAGTGATTGATAGATAATAGGTTAGTGTTTGATGAGTCATGATAATGCTTGAAATGGATTTGGTTTGGATTTGGTTGATTTTGGATTGGAAACTTTGGAAAAGCTTGAGATTTGTGTCTCTGGTAAAAACCATAATTTTTAACCAACTTTGACGCGCTATAACTTAGCTCTTGGACCCTCAAATTTGGTGAAACTTGTCTTAAATGATACGGGTCCAAGTAGTTTACAACATTTGAAAAACGGAAGAAAAATTCTTTTTAATGAAAAAGTTATGCGCGTTTGAAGTTTGGGTTTAAAAACATAATATTTTAGAAAACCAGAAAATCTGCTATGCGTGCGTACGTACACTATCATATACACGCACAGACAAAGGTGTCTGGGCACACTCGTGCATACTCACGAGGGGTGTGCGCAGGCACACCCTGGGGATTTTACAAGTTGTGCGTGCGCACAGCAATGATGTATACGCACAAGCCCTATTTTTCATACAAAACTCTATTTTTAACAATTTAACCTTTCTGGCAGACTTGTAAACTTCTGTAACTCCTATTTAAGGTTCGATAGCTAGTCTTTAGGCTTCGAAATAAGAGTAAACATGTTGACGGTGATGAATTGATATTAAGGAAAAATGGATTACATGAAATGAGAGTTGTGATGGGGATGATTATGATAATGAGAATTGAGAATGATTAATGATGACTAAGTATGATGAGTATGGTTATGACACTGAGAGATGATTATGAATGAATTTGATTGAGATATAAAGAGAATGATTATGAAAATGGAAGTAAGTCTGATAGAGATGTGCCTACCCGGATAGTATGTATGGGTCGGGCCTTGTCCCACTTGCTTTGGGTTGGTATTTGAGATGCCTAGGTAGTACACAAAGATTGTGGTTCATCCCACTTACTCCGGGTCAGTAATTGTGACACCTGGATAGTAGCAGCAGTAGTGGTTTATTCCACTTGCTCTGGGTTAAGTTGTAAATACTCGCATGGGTAGTAGCAGTAGTAGTTCATTTCACTTGCTCTGGGTCAAGCAGGTAGTATGCAAAGGGTTGTCACTCAGTTACACTTGCTCCACGAGGTGGTATTCTGTCCAAGGATAGCTACCGGACATGTCGGGTTTGGCTATATAATCAACAGATGAGACTCATCAGCCATAGGACAGGCATATATCATATGCATTTGTATGTTTTACTTGAGTGTGCATTGTTTTGGATTGCCTAACTCCTTATCCATGCTTATCTGCTACCTGTTTTACTTGCTGTATCTGTACTCTATCTATGATTTCTTTGTTTGATTGGTATGTGTTTGTATCTGAGAGATCCTTGATAAACCCCATTTTTAGGATTTATCTTGTGCTTAATTTAGGGGATTTTATCATCTTTTCTCACATTTATCCAAGGAAATAGCATAGTTTCATGATTGTCTCCTAATTTGTGCTTAAGTATGAAAACATGCTTTTTAGTCCCTTAATTGCTAATTTTGATTCACCTTTGATTCCACTAGATGCCTTGATATGTTTGTTAGCGAATTCAGATTGGAAAGGCTAGGAATGGATCAAAGGGGTGGAGAGGAAAAGCATGCAAGTGGAGAACTCATGAAGAAACAAGGATTTGGGATGCTGAGATTGACGCGCATGCGTGGAAAGTGAAGTTGCATGGTGATGCATACGCGTACATGACGCGTACGTGTGGATAGGAAATTGCCAAGTGATGAGCGGATAATTTATACGCTTTTTGGCATTGTTTTTACATAGTTTTTAGTATGTTTTAGTTACTTTTTATTATATTTTTATTAGTTTTTAAATAAAAATCACATTTCTAGACTTTACTATGAGTTTGTGTGTTTTTTTGTGATTTCAGGTATTTTCTGGCTGAAATTGAGGGACTTGAGCAAAAATATGATTCAGAGGCTGAAGAAGGACTGCAGATGTTGTTGGATTCTGACCTCCCTGCACTCAAAATGGATTTTCTAGAGCTAATGAAACCCAATTGGCGCGCTCTCAATTGCGTTGGAAAGTAGACATCCAGGGCTTTCCAGCAATATATAATAGTCCATACTTTGTCTGAGTTTTGACGATGCAAACTAGCGTTCAAACGCCAACTTCCTGCCCTATTCTGGAGTTAAACGCCAGAAACAGGCTACAACCTGGCGTTTAACTCCAAAAAGAGTCTCTACACATAAAAACTCAATGCTCATCCCAAGCACACACCAAGTGGGCCCGGAAGTGGATTTTTGCATCAATTACTTATTTTTTGTAACCCTAGCTACTAGTTTAGTATAAAAACTACTTTTAGTGATTTATTTCACATCCTTGGATCATTTTTGAGACTATCTTTGTATCACTTTTGATCATTGATCACGTTTAGGGGGCTGGCCATTCGGCCATGCCTGGACCACTTTCACTTATGTAATTTTCAACGGTGGAGTTTCTACACCTCATAGATTAAGGTGTGGAGCTCTACTGCTCCTCATGAATTAATGCAAAGTACTATTGTTTTTCTATTCAATTTAAGCTTATTCCTATTCTAAGATATTCACTTGCACTTCAACATGATGAATATGATGATCCGTGACACTCATCACTATTCTCAACCTATGAACGCGTGCCTGACAACCACTTCTGTTCTACCTTAGATCGAGCGTGTATCTCTTAGCCTCCATTCCAAAAGATCGGAGTCTTCGTGGTATAAGCTAGAATTATTGGCGGCCATTCCTAAGATCCGGAAAGTCTAAACCTTGTCTGTGGTATTCCGAGTAGGATATGGGAAGGGATGACTGTGACGAGCTTCAAACTCGCGAGTGTTGGGCGTAGTGACAGACGCAAAAGGATCAATGGATCCTATTCCAACAGGATCGAGAACCAACAGATGATTAGCCGTGCGGTGACAGCGCATTTGGACCATTTTCACTGAGAGGACGGGAAGTAGCCATTGACAACGGTGATGCCCAACATACAGCTTGCCATGGAAAGGAGTATGAATGATTGAATAAGGGCAGTAGAAAAGCAGAAATTCAGAAGGAGCAAAGCATCTCCACACGCTTATCTGAAATTTTCACCAATAAATTACATAAGTATCTCTATCTTATTTTATATTTTATTTATAATTTAATTATCAAATCTCCATAACCATTTGAATCCGCCTGACTGAGATTTAAAAGATGACCATAGCTTGCTTCAAGCCACAATCTCCGTGGGATCGACTCTTACTCACGTAAGGTTTATTACTTGGACGACCCAGTGCACTTGCTGGTTAGTTGTGCAGAGTTGTGAAAAATAATTGAGATTATGAACGTGCGTATCAAGTTTTTGGCGCCGTTGCTGGGGAATGAACAATCACGATTTCGTGCACTAACTTTTTGGCGCCGTTGCCGGGGATTATTCGAGTTTGGACAACTGACGGTTCATCTTGTTGCTCAAATTAGGTAAATTTATTTTAATTTTAAGCTTTTTGTTTTTATTATTCTTATTTTCGAAAAAAAATTTAAAAAAAAAATAAATTATTCTATGTTCTTTAGAATTTTTAAGAATAAATTCTAGAGTTTCAGATGATGCTTTTATCATCACAGAAGCTAATTATCATCACAGGAGCTAATTGATTTCCATCAATCTGGCTGTTGTATGTAATGTCCCGCTGAAGCTTGGCTAGCCATGTCTAATCTTTTTAGACTGAAGCTTTAGACTAACATTGCATGATTCCTGGAATTCTCATTAAAAATTTTGAAATCCTTATTTTTCTTTTTCCAAATAATATTCGAAAAATACAAAAAAAATTTAAAACCATAAAAACCAAAAATTTTATGCTTCTTGTTTGAGTCTAATATCAATTTTTAAGTTTGGTGTCAATTGCATATTTTGATCTTTTCTTTAAATTTTTGAAAACCCATGCATGATGTTCTTCATGATCTTCAAGTTGTTCTTGATGATTCTCCTTATTTGATCTTTGCATTTTTCATGTTTTGTGTCTTTTCTTGTTTTTCATATGCATTTTCAATTTGTTATTGTCTAAAGTTTGAAAATTTCTAAGTTTGGTGTCTTGCATGTTTTTCTTTTCTTAAAAATTTCCAAAAAAAATAAGTCTTGATGTTCATTTTGATCTTCAAAGTGTTCTTGGTGTTCATCTTGACATTCGAAGTGTCCTTGCATGCATTAGTTGTTTTGATTCATAATCTCTATGTTTTGTTTCAATTTGGTGTTTTTTTCTCTCTTTACTAAAAATAAAAAAATCAAAAATATATCTTTCCTTGTTTTACTCATAAATTTCAATTTCAAAATTCTATCTTTTCAAATCTTTTTCAAAAATCAAATCTTTTTCATTTATTTTTATATATTTTTGAATTTTTTTTAAAAAATTTTATTTTCAAAATCTTTTTTTTATTTTTATTCTTACTTCAATTTTTGAAAATCTCACTAACAATTAATGTTTTAATTAAAAAATTTTTCAAGTTGTTACTTGCCTATTAAGAAAGGTTCAATCTTTGAATTTTTAAAATCATATCTTTTAGCTTCTTGTTAGTCAAGTAATTAACCTTAATTTTAAAAAATCAAATCTTTTTAAATTTTTTTTCAAATCTTTTTCAAAATGATTTTCAATCATATCTTTTTCAAAAATCAATTTTCAAAATCTTTCCTAACCTCTTATCTTTTCAAAATTGATTTTCAAATCTTTTTCAATTAATCTTATCTTTTTTTTTATTCTTATCTTTTTCAAAACTACCTAACTAATTTTCTCTCTCTCATTTTCGAAAACTCCTCACCCTTTTTTTTTCAAAATTCTTTTTAATTAACTAATTGTTTCAAATTTTAATTTTAATTTTATTTCTCTTTTTAATTTTTGAATTCTAACTAATATTTAAAATAAAAACAAAATTATTTTTATTTTATTTTATTTAATTTTCAAATTCTTCCCCCTCTCATCTCTTTCTATTTATTTATTTATCTACTAACACTTCTCTTCTACACAAAATCCGAACCCCCTCTTCTTCTCTGTGTTCGAATTTTTCTCTTCTCCTTCTTCTATTCTTCTCTTCTTCTACTCACATAAAGGAATCTCTATAATGTGACATAGAGGATTCCTCTTCTTTTCTGTTCTCTTCTTTTTCATATGAATAGGAACATGGATAAAGACATTCTTATTGAAGCTGATCCTGAACCTGAAAGGACTCTTAAGAGGAAACTAAGAGAAGCTAAAGCACGACCCTCTGGAGAGGACCTAACAGAAATTTTCGAAAAAGAAGGAGACATGGCCGAACCTAATAACAATGGTGGAGATACAAGGAAGATGCTTGGTGACTTCATTGCACCCTCTTCTAACTTCTATGAAAGAAGCATCTCACTTCCTGCAATTAGAGCAAACAATTTTGAGCTTAAGCCTCAATTAGTTTCTCTGATGCAGCAGAATTGCAAGTTTCATGGACTTCCTTTGGAAGATCCTCATCAATTTTTAGCTGAATTCTTACAAATCTGTGACACTGTCAAGACCAATGGAGTTGATCCCGAGGTCTACAGGCTTATGCTTTTCCCTTTTGCTGTAAGAGACAAAGCTAAAACATGGTTGGATTCACAACCTAATGATAGCCTAAACTATTGGGATAAGCTAGTTAGTACTTTTCTGGCCAAATTCTTTCCACCTCAAAAGATGAGAAAGCTTAAAGTGGAAATCCAAACCTTAAGACAGAAGGAAGGAGAATCCCTCTATGAAGCTTGGGAAAGATATAAACAACTGATCAAAAGGTGTCCTACTAACATGCTTCCAGAATGGAGCATCATAAGTATATTCTATGATGGTCTGTCTGAGTTGTCAAAAAGGTCATTGGACCATTCTGCAGGAGGATCTCTTCATCTAAAAACCCCTACAGAAGCTCAAGAACTCATTGAAATGGTTGCAAATAACCAGTTCATGTACACCTCTGAGAGGAATCCTATGAACAATGGGACGCCTAAGAAGAAGGGAGTTCTTGAAATTGATACTCTGAATGCCATATTGGCTAAGAAAAAAATATTGACTCAGTAAGTCAATATGATTTCTCAGAGTCTGAATGGATTGCAAGCTGCATCCAACAGTACTAAAGAAGCATCTTCTGAAGAAGAAGCTTATGATCCTGAGAACCCTGCAATGGCATAGGTGAATTACATGGGAGAATCTTATGGAAACACCTATAATCCTTCATGGAGAAATCACCCAAATTTCTCATGGAAGGACCAACAGAAGCCTCAACAAGGCTTCAATAATAATGGTGGAAGAAATAGGTTTAGCAATAGCAAGCCTTTTTCATCATCTTCTCAGCAACAGACAGAGAACTCTAAATAGAGCCATTCTGGCCTGGCAACCATAGTCTCTGATCTATCCAAGACCACACTAAGTTTCATGAATGAAACAAGGTCATCCATTAGAAATTTGGAGGCACAGGTAGGTCAGCTGAGTAAGAAGATTACTGAAACTCCTCCCAGTACTCTACCAAGCAATACAGAAGAAAATCCCAAGAGAGAGTGCAAGTCCATAAGCATGACCAACATGGCCGAACCTGGAGAGAGTGAGGAGGACGTGATTCCCAGTGAGAAAAGCCTCATGGGACGTCCTCTGGACAGAAAGGAGTTTTCCTTTGAGGAACCACAGGAATCTGAGGCTCATACAGGGACTATAGAGATTCTATTGAACCTCCTTCTGCCATTCATGAGCTCTGATGACTATTCTTCCTCTGAAGAGGATGAAGACACCATTGAAGAGCAAGTTGCTAAAGATCTAGGAGCAATCATGAAGCTGAATGCCAAGTTATTTGGTACTGAGACTTGGGAAGATAAACCCCCCTTGTTCACCAATGAACTGAATACATTAATGAGGAAGACATTACCTCAGAAGAAACCGGATCCCAAAAAATTCTTCATACCCTGTACCATAGGCACCATGACCTTTGAGAAGGCTCTATATGGCCTGGGGTCAGGGATAAACCTCATGCCACTCTCTGTAATGGAGAAAATGGGAATCTTTGAGGTACAAGCTGCAAGAATCTCATTGGAGATGGTAGACAAGTCCATGAAACAGGCTTATGGACTAGTAGAGGATGTGCTAATAAGAGTAGCAGAATGGGCCTTAAACGCCCAGTCTGGCACCATTCTGGGCGTTTAATGCCAGAAACAGGCACCAGACTGGTGTTTAACGCCAGAACAGAGCATCTAATTGGCGTTTAACGCCAAGAATGGGAGAAAAGCTGGCGTTAAACACCAGAAACAAGCAGCAACCTGGTGTTTAACGCCAGAAGTGCACTCTAGGGGCGTTTTGCACGCCTAAATGGAGCAGGGATGCTAAGTCCTTGGCCCCTCAGGATCTGTGGACCCCACAGGATCCCCACCTATCCTACTTCTTCTTCTCTCCTCTTCACACCCTTTCATAACACTCTTCCCCAAATAACCTTCACCAATCACCTCCATATCTCTTCCCCAAATATCCTTCACCAATCACATCCATCCACTCTTCCCCAAAAAACCCCACCTACCTCCAAATTCAAATTACTTTCCCTCCCAAAACCCAACCCTAATACACGAAACCTAACCCTTCCCCCACCCCTATATAAACCCATCAACTCTACCTCATTTTCACACATTACAAACACTTCTTTCCCCCCTTGGCTGAATATACACTTCCCCTCCATCTCCTCCATTTTCTTCTTCTTCTCCTATTTTCCTTCTTCTTTTGCTCGAGAACGAGCAAATATTTTAATTTTGGTGTGGTAAAAGCGTTGCTTTTTGTTTTTTCCATAACCAATAATGGCACCTAAGGCCAGAGAAACCTCAAGAAAGAGGAAAGGGAAGGTAATTGCTTCCATCTCTGAGTCATAGGAGATGGAGAGATTCATCTCAAAGGTCCATCAAGACCACTTCTATGAAGTTGTGGACAAGAAGAAGGTGATCCCTGAGGTCCCTTTCAAGCTCAAAAGGAGTGAGTATCCAGAAATCTGACATGAGATTAGAAGAAGAGGATGGGAAGTTCTCTCCAATCCTATTCAACAAGTCGGGATCTTAATGGTTCAAAAGTTCTATGCAAACGCATGGATCACTATGAACCATGATCAAAGTATGAACCCGAATCCAAAGAATTGGCTTACAATGGTTTGGGAGAAATACTTAGATTTCAGTCCAAAAAATGTAAGGTTCGCATTCAACTTGCCAATGATGCAAGAAAATGCACGCCCCTACACTAGAAGGGTCAACTTTGATCAAAGGTTGGACCAAGTCCTCATGGACATATGTGTGGAAGGAGCTCAATGGAAAGTTGACTCAAGAGGCAAGCCGGTTCAATTGAGAAGACCGAACTTTAAGCCTGTAGCTAGAGGATGGTTGGAGTTCATCCAACGCTCTATCATTCTTACTAGCAACCGATCCGAAGTAACTATGGATCGGGCCATCATGATCCATAGTATCATGATTGGGGAGGAAGTGGAAGTTCATGAGATTATACCTCAAGAACTCTACCAGGTGGCTGACAAGTCCTCCACTTTGGCAAGGTTAGTGGTGCACGAATTGTGAATCACACTTTTCACAACTCGTACCACTAACCAGCAAGTGCACTGGGTCGTCCAAGTAATACCTTACGTGAGTAAGGGTCGAATCCCACGGAGATTGTTGGTTTGAAGCAATCTATGGTTATCTTGCAATTCTTAGTCAGGAAGTCAATTATATTTATCAGTTGAATTGCGAATGAACAAGAGAGCATGGGTTAAAAGTTACTTGTTATGCAGTAATGGAGAATATGTTGGAGTTTTGGAGATGCTTTGTCTTCTGAATCTCTGCTTTCCTCTGTTCTCTGATTCACGCACGCACGTCCTTCTATGGCAAGCTGTGTGTTGGGGCATCACCGTTGTCAATGGTTACATCCCCTCCTCTTGTGAAAATGGTCCAAATGCTCTGTCACAGCACGGCTAATCATCTGAGGTTCCCGATCATGCTGGAATAGGATTCACCC
>NC_029792.2:83951592-83952659 GCF_000816755.2 Arachis ipaensis | reverse complement strand
ACTACGCCCAGCACTCGCGAGTTTGAAGCTCGTCACAGTCATTCAATTCCTGAATCCTACTCGGAATACCACAGACAAGGTTTAGACTTTCTGGATTCTCATGAATGCCGCCATCAATCTAGCTTATACCACGGAGATCCTGATTAAGGAATCTAAGAGATATTCATTCAATCTGATGTAGAACGGAGGTGGTTGTCAGACACACGTTCATGGATTGAGGAAGGTGATGAGTGTCACTGATCATCACCTTCTCCATAGTTAAGCACGAATGGATATCTTAGATAGGAACACGCATGTTTGAATAGAAAACAGAAATACTTGCATTAATTCATCGAGACACAGCAGAGCTCCTCACCCCCAACAATGGAGTTTAGAGACTCATGCCGTCAAAGAGTACAAAGTTTAGATCTAAAATGTCATGAGATACAAAATAAGTCTCTAAAATTTGTTTAAATACTAAACTAGTAGCCTAGGTTTACAAAAAGTGAGTAGACTATGACAGATGGTGCAGAGATCCACTTCTGGGGCCCACTTGGTGTGTGCTGCGGCTGAGACATAAGCAATTCACGTGCATAAGGCCATTTTGGGCGTTCAACGCCAGGTTTGGATCCATTTCTGGCGTTGAACTCTAACTTTTAATCCTTTTCTGGCGCCGGACGCCAGAATTGGGCAGAGAACTGGCGTTGAACGCCAATTTACGTCGTCTATCCTTGAGCAAAGTATGGACTATTATATATTGCTGGAAAGCCCCGGATGTCTACTTTCCAACGCAATTGGAAGCACGCCATTTCAAGTTCTGTAGCTCCAAAAAATCCACTTTGAGTGCAGGGAGGTCAGAATCCAACAGCATCAGCAGTCCTTTTTCAGCCTGAATCAGATTTTTGCTCAGCTCCCTCAATTTCAGCCAGAAAAATACCTGAAATTATAGAAAAATACACAACTCATAGTAAAGTCCAGAATATATGATTTTTCCTAAAAACTAATGAAAATAAACTAAAACCTAACTAAAATATACTAAAAACTATATGAAATTAACCCCAAAAAGCGTATAAAATATCCGCTCATCA
>NC_029792.2:83925968-83951558 GCF_000816755.2 Arachis ipaensis | reverse complement strand
ATTTGACTGTGTTCCTTCTGTTCTTTTATTATTTGCTCCATAGCTTCCCGTATCTTGGTGACAGACGTCTCAAGATACTCCCAGTATTCAGATTGAGGGATTTCTGGGAGAAATTCCTGTGTTTTCTTCTTGGTGGGATCATCCTATGCTTGTTGTTTTTCTATTGATGCTTTGGTGATTGGTTTCTCAACTGAGATATACTCAGTTATTCCCATCCTTACCCCGACGTCTTTGCAGAGCAGAGAAATCACGCTTGGATAAGCCAACCTGGCCTCTTTAGAATTTTTGTTAGCAATTTTGTAGAATTCAGCTGATGAACCTCCACTTCCTTTCCCATCATGAAGCAATGGATCATCACTGCTCTTTTAACTGTGACTTCAGAACGGTTGCTAGTAGGCAACAGAGAATGCCCAATGAAGTCCAGCCATCCTCTGGCGACTGGGTTGAGATCCTCTCTCTTGAGTTGATTTGGGACACCCTTTGTGTTGGTGGTCCACCTGGCTCCAAGGATACATATGTCCTCTAGAATCTTATCCAGGCCCTTATCTGTTCTCATCATTCTCCTGTTGAAGGAGTCTGGATCGTCTTTCAGCTAACGTAGCTTTAAGATCTCTCTGATCTTATCAGGTATGGTATGAACAATCTTTCCTCTGACCATGGTTCGATATTCATAGAAAGCAGTTCCAGATAGTTTTTGCTTGTTAGTCTGCCACATATTAGCATAGAACTCCTGGACCATATTCCTTCCCACTTTCGTTTCAGGATTAGCTAGGACTTCCCAGTTCCTGATTCGAATTTGCTCATGGATCTCCGGATATTCATCTTCTTTCAGATCAAATCTAACTTCCGGGATCACTGATCTCAGACCCATTATTTTGTTATAATGGTCCGAATGTTCTTTAGATAAGAACTTCCATTGATTCCAAAGTGGTTTTGGAACGCTCTCTTTCTTGCCTCTAGGAGTGTATTGTTTCCCTTTGGGAGCCACTACTCCCATATGAAGCAGTAGAGGGGTTAGAATATGACCCCAGAGTCCTCCTGGACTGTTCATTTCCGCTTAGGTCCATGATGGAGAAGGGGAGATGATATAAAATAGAGAAAATATTTTTATTTATTTATTTATTTATTTATTTCGAAAATGAAATAAATTAAAAAATGAGTGAAGAATTTCGAAAAACTGAGGAGAGAGAAAGTGGTTAGGAAATTTTGACAAGGATATGATGATTTTTTTTTGAAAAAGGTTTTAAATTTTGAAATAAAAATTTGAATTTTAGAAATAGATTTCGAAAATTTGCTTTTAAAACAGAGAGAAAAGATATTTTTGAATTTAAAGAGGAGAGAAAAAAACAATAAGATAGCACAAGATATAAAATTTTTAGATCTGATGCTCCTTGTTTTCGAAGATTTTTAAGGGAAAAACACTAAGGAACACCAAACTTAAAAATTTTAAGTTCAAGACACAAGGAAAACTCAAGAACACTTTGAAGATTCACAAGAACACAAGAATACGAAGGAAGAACACCAAACTTAAAATTTTTAGAAAACCAAACTAAAATTTTCGAAAAACACAGAGAAATCAACAAGAAAACACCAAACTTAAAGTTTGGCACAGGATTTAATAGAAAAATTATTTTTGAAAAAGATTTTAATAAGAAAATAAGGATTCTAAAGTTTTAACACGACAATAATACGAGACTCTAAACGCCAGTAAGAGTAGCAGAATGGGCCTTAAACGCCCAGTCTGGCACCATTCTGGGCGTTTAATGCCAGAAACAGGCACCAGACTGGTGTTTAACGCCAGAACAGAGCATCTAATTGGCGTTTAACGCCAAGAATGGGAGAAAAGCTGGCGTTAAACGCCAGAAACAAGCAGCAACCTGGTGTTTAACGCCAGAAGTGCACTCTAGGGGCGTTTTGCACGCCTAAATAGAGCAGGGATGCTAAGTCCTTGGCCCCTCAGGATCTGTGGACCCCACAGGATCCCCACCTATCCTACCTCTTCTTCTCTCCTCTTCACACCCTTTCATAACACTCTTCCCCAAATAACCTTCAGCAATCACCTCCATATCTCTTCCCCAAATATCCTTCACCAATCACATCCATCCACTCTTCCCCAAAAAACCCCACCTACCTCCAAATTCAAATTACTTTCCCTCCAAAAACCCAACCCTAATACACGAAACCTAACCCTTCCCCCACCCCTATATAAACCCCTCAACTCTACCTCATTTTCACACATTACAAACACTTCTTTCCCCCCTTGGCTGAATATACACTTCCCCTCCATCTCCTCCATTTTCTTCTTCTTCTCCTATTTTCCTTCTTCTTTTGCTCGAGGACGAGCAAACATTTTAATTTTGGTGTGGTAAAAGCGTTGCTTTTTATTTTTTCCATAACCAATAATGGCACCTAAGGCCAGAGAAACCTCAAGAAAGAGGAAAGGGAAAGTAATTGCTTCCATCTCTGAGTCATAGGAGATGGAGAGATTCATCTCAAAAGTCCATCAAGACCACTTCTATGAAGTTGTGGCCAAGAAGAAGGTGATCCCTGAGGTCCCTTTCAAGCTCAAAAGGAGTGAGTATCCAGAAATCTGACATGAGATTAGAAGAAGAGGATGGGAAGTTCTCTCCAATCCTATTCAACAAGTCGGGATATTAATGGTTCAAAAGTTCTATGCAAACGCATGGATCACTAGGAACCATGATCAAAGTATGAACCCGAATCCAAAGAATTGGCTTACAATGGTTTGGGGGAAATACTTAGATTTCAGTCCAAAAAATGTAAGGTTGGCATTCAACTTGCCAATGATGCAAGAAAATGCACGCCCCTACACTAGAAGGGTCAACTTTGATCAAAGGTTGGACCAAGTCCTCATGGACATATGTGTACACCAAACTTAAAAATTTTAAGATCAAGACACAAGGAAAACTCAAGAACACTTTGAAGACTCACAAGAACACAAGAACATGAAGAAAGAACACCAAACTTAAAATTTTTAGAAAACCAAACCAAATTTTCGAAAACCAAAGGGAATTCAACAAGAAAACACCAAACTTAAAGTTTGGCATACAATTTAATAGGGAAAATATTATTTATGAAAAAGAAGGTTTTGAAAAGAATATAAAAGACTCTAACCCAATTACCAAGAACACAGATTAACGCTCTAGCCAAATGAGTTATGAAAATTTTCGAAAATTTTAAGAAAGATTATTTTTGAAAACACCAAACTTAAAGTTTGGCACATGATTTAATAGAGAAATTATTTTTGAAAAATATTTTAAAAAGAAAATAAGGATTCTAAAATTTTAACACGACAATAATAAGAGACTCTAAACAAAAAAAAAGAAAATTTTCCTAATCTAAGCAACAAAATAAACCGTTAGTTGTCCAAACATGAACAATCCCCGACAACGGCGCCAAAAACTTGGAGCACGAATTGTGAATTACACTTTTCAGAACTCGTACCACTAACCAACAAGTGCACTGGGTCGTCCAAGTAATACCTTACGTGAGTAAGGGTCGAATCCCACGGAGATTGTTGGTTTGAAGCAATCTATGGTTATCTTGCAATTCTTAGTCAGGAAGTCAATTATATTTATTAGTTGAATTGCGAATGAACAAGAGAGCATGGGTTAAAAGTTACTTGTTATGCAGTAATGGAGAATATGTTGGAGTTTTGGAGATGCTTTGTCTTCTGAATCTCTGCTTTCCTCTGTTCTATGATTCACGCACGCACGTCCTTCTATGGCAAGCTGTGTGTTGGGGCATCACCGTTGTCAATGGTTACATCCCCTCCTCTTGTGAAAATGGCCAAATGCTCTGTCACAGCACGGCTAATCATCTGAGGTTCCCGATCATGCTGGAATAGGATTCACCCTCCTTTTGCGTCTGTCACTACGCCTAGCACTCGCGAGTTTGAAGCTCGTCACAGTCATTCAATCCCTTAATCCTACTCGGAATACCACAGACAAGGTTTAGACTTTCCGGATTCTCATGAATGCCGCCATCAATCTAGCTTATACCACGGAGATCCTGATTAAGGAATCTAAGAGATATTCATTCAATCTGATGTAGAACGGAGGTGGTTGTCAGACACACGTTCATGGATTGAGGAAGGTTATGAGTGTCACTGATCATCACCTTCTCCATAGTTAAGCACGAATGGATATCTTAGATAGGAACACGTATGTTTGAATAGAAAACAGAAATACTTGCATTAATTCATCGAGACACAGCAGAGCTCCTCACCCCCAACAATGGAGTTTAGAGACTCATGCCGTCAAAGAGTACAAAGTTTAGATCTAAAATGTCATGAGATACAAAATAAGTCTCTAAAAGTTGTTTAAATACTAAACTAGTAGCCTAGGTTTACAAAAAGTGAGTAGACTATGACAGATGGTGCAGAGATCCACTTCTGGGGCCCACTTGGTGTGTGCTGGGGCTGAGACTTAAGCAATTCACGTGCATAAGGCCATTTTGGGCGTTCAACGCCAGGTTTGGATCCATTTCTAGCGTTGAACTCTAACTTTTAATCCTTTTCTGGCGCTGGACGCCAGAATTGGGCAGAGAACTGGCGTTGAACGCCAGTTTACGTCATCTATCCTTGAGCAAAGTATGAACTATTATATATTGCTGGAAAGCCCTGGATGTCTACTTTCCAACGCAATTAGAAGCACACCATTTCGAGTTCTGTAGCTCCAGAAAATCCACTTTGAGTGCAGGGAGGTCAGAATCCAACAGCATCAGCAGTCCTTTTTCAGCCTGAATCAGATTTTTGCTCAGCTCCCTCAATTTCAGCCAGAAAAATATCTGAAATTACAGAAAAACACACAACTCATAGTAAAGTCCAGAAATATGAATCTTTACTAAACTAATGAAAATAAACTAAAAACTAACTAAAACATACTAAAAACTATATGAAATTAACCCCAAAAAGCGTATAAAATATCCGCTCATCAGTTAGCCTTTCCTCACCACATTTGTCACCTCTGCAATTCAGTTGGAATTGACATAGAAGGAGACATCCTCATTGAAGAGGACAAGCCCATCAGTAAAAAGAGGATGGAACAAACAAGAGAGCCCACTCATGGACCTCAACAAGAGCATGAGGAAATCCCTCATCATGAAATCCCTGAGATGCCTCAAGGGATGCACTTTCCTCCACAGAACTATTGGGAGCAAATTAACAACTCCCTAGCAGAATTGAGTTCCAACATGGGACAACTAAGGGTGGAGTACCAAGAGCACTCCATCATTCTCCATGAGATTAGAGAAGATCAAAGAGCCATGAGAGAGGAGCAACAAAGGCAAGGAAGAGACATAGAGGAGCTCAAGAATACTATTGGTTCTTCAAGAGGAAGAAGACGCCACCCTCACTAAGGTGGACCCGTTCCTTAATCCCCTTGTCTATTTAATTTTTCTGTTTTCTTTCTCTATGCTTCATTTTTAATTATGTTTGTGTCTTACTACATGATCATTAGTGTCTAGTGTCTATGCCTTAAAGCTATGAATGTCCTATGAATCCATCACCTTTCTTAAATGAAAAATGTTCTAAAAATAAAAGAACAAGAAGTACATGATTTCGAATTCATCCTTGAGCTTAGTTTAATTATTTTGATGTGGTGATAATACTTTTTGTTTTCTGAATGAATGCTTGAACAATGCATATGTCTTTTGAATTTGTTGTTTATGAATGTTAAAATTGTTGGTTCTTGAAAGAATGATAAAAAAGGAGAAATGTTATTGATAATCTGAAAAATCATAAAATTGATTCTTGAAGCAAGAAAAAGCAGTGAAGAACAAAGCTTGCGAAAATAAAAATAAAAATAATAAAAGAAAGAAAAAAGAAAAAGCAAGCAGAAAAAGACAAGAGCTCTTTAAACCAAAAGGCAAGAGCAAAAAGCCAGTAACCCTTTAAACCAAAAGGCAAGGGTAAAATAAAAAGGATCCAAGGCTTTGAGCATCAGTAGATAGGAGGGCCCAAAGAAATAAAATCCTGGCCTAAGCGGCTAAACCAAGCTGTCCCTAACCATGTGCTTGTGGCGTGAATGTGTCAAGTGAAAAGCTTGAGACTGAGCGGTTAAAGTTAAGGTCCAAAGCAAAAAATGAGTGTGCTTAAGAACCCTGGACACCTCTAATTGGGGACTTTAGCAAAGATGAGTTACAATCTGAAAAGGTTCACCCAGTTATGTGTCTGTGGCATTTATGTATCCGGTGGTAATACTGGAAAACAAAGTGCTTAGGACCACGGCCAAGACTCATAAAATAGCTGTGTTCAATAATTAACATACTGAACTAGGAGAATCAATAACACTATCTAAATTCTGAGTTCCTATAGATGCCAATCATTCTGAACTTCAAAGGATAAAATGAGATGCCAAAACTATTCAAAGGCAAAAAGCTACTAGTCCCGCTCATCTGATTGGAGCTAAGTTTCATTAATATTTTGGAATTTATAGTATATTCTCTTCTTTTTATCCTATTTGATTTTCAGTTACTTGGGGACAAGCAATAATTTAAGTTTGGTGTTGTGATGAGCGGATAATTTATACGCTTTTTGGCATTATTCTTACATAGTTTTTAGTATGTTTTAGTTACTTTTTATTATATTTTTATTAGTTTTAAATAAAAATCACATTTCTGGAATTTACTATGATTTTGTGTGTTTTTCTGTGATTTCAGGTATTTTCTGGCTGAAATTGAGGGACTTGAGCAAAAATCTGATTCAGAGGCTGAAGAAGGATTGTAGATGTTGTTGGATTCTGACCTCCCTGCACTCGAAATAGAATTTCTAGAGCTAATGAAACCCAATTGGCGCGCTCTCAATTGCGTTGGAAAGTAGACATCCAGGGCTTTCCAGCAATATATAATAGTCCATACTTTGCCCGAGTTTTGATGACGCAAACTGGCGTTCAAACGCTAACTTCCTGCCCTATTCTAGAGTTAAACGCCAGAAACAGGTTGCAAATCAGACAACTTTCCCAGCCTGTGCGTACGCACACTTACAAAGTCCACGCACACCCCTGAGTGCATACGCATGAGCTCAAATGCACTCCCTGGTTCGTACATGCACTCACTAGCGTGCGTACGTACACACACCAGAATTCCTAGTTTTCTGCAACTTAGGAAAATTTAGTTTTTGGCACCCAACTTTCGCTATCCATAACTTCCTCTACAAAACTCTGATTTCCACAAAATTTATACCATTTTAAAGCTTTCAAAATTATCTTTAATTGAAAATAGATTTTATTCAAATCCAAAATTTGAGGCTCAAGTTAGGGTCCATCAAAGTTCATTAAAAATCTATTTTTTACCAAAAGAGTTCAAAACCTCTATTTTCCAAATTCTCAATTTCAAACCAAAGTTTCACACCTCAAAAACAACATTAAATACACTCAAAATAATTTCACAACCATTTTCTTCCTTCCACAATACTTCAATACTCAATTTTATCAATTTTCACCAAACAATTAATATCCAACAACAACACAATTCAATAAATTATAGCACAACTCATAATCATTCATCAATCCTCATCAATCACCACAATCATCAATTATCAACACATTCACATAACTAAACTCAACACTTTCACCAAATCACTAAACCTTAACAAGTTCACATAATTCAACTTATCCTACAGTCAACTAGCCTATGTTTTCACGTTACATTACACATTATCTAAGGGAAACCAAAATCATACCTTAACCAATTCCTTCCTAAGCCTGGAATGCCACAAATATCACCATTCTACAAACATCCAAAGCACTAAATGCACACCAAATAGAAACCCAGCCTCCAAGGTCTAAATTCAAGCTCCCAACACCACCAATTTGCCTCCAAAACTCATAATTCAATCTAATACTATATAAATATCACTAAGTCAACATAGGGTTTGCTATACCAAAATATTTTACAAGAGTTAGAGGCTTTTCACCTTACCTACGAATGATTGGGGCAAAGCCCAATGATTTTCCAAAGTTAATTCACACCTAACATTACCAAAAACACAAATTTCCTTAACATATATACCCAAAATTACAAAACTGGAAGGGAAAGAATTGGGCACGAAATCTCAACTTTCTTACTAAATTGTTTAGTGGTTTTGTAGAGAATTCCGAAACAAACGGGTAATCACTAACGACTCGTCAATCAGAATTCCGGATTGAAAATGATGGGCAATTGATTTTTGGAGTTAAGGGTTAAGGTTCCATGAGCTCTCATTTTCCTCAATCAGTGTGAATGGAGAAATGAGAGAGGAAGAAAGGCTGAATTGACTATATATATGATGGGCTTTGAGCCAATGTAAATTCAGTCCAACTTATTTAGTCTGTTAGTCTTTTTTTGGATAAAAAATTTTAAAATTAATATTAAAATCTATATTTTAATTATTTTTATTTTATTAAATTATAAAATTTAATTTTTTAATTTTTTTTAATAATAATTAATTTATTAGTTAATTATTTATTAATTACCTAGAATTTACAATATTCTTATATCAAGTTTGACAATACCTCATAATCTAAAGCATCTCATAAAGCACTTTAACAAAATATAAAATGTGTTATTTATAACAACTATTATTTAGTTAGCTGTGTCTCACTCTTCAACCTCAAATGGTGTTTTTAATCAATTTAAGGGATCTTTTGAACTAAAAACTAATATATTTTGCTGTATACAAGTCCAAAGACTTAATAAATATTCATAGTTTCACTCATTTCAGAAAAAAAATTTTTTTGAATGATTTAATTTCTCTTCTCATGTTAATTAATTGTCATCTTTCAGTTAGATTTAATTACAAACTTCACTTAGCCATTTAACATTTTTGGAATAATATTTACAAAATATTTTTATATAATTTTTTTACTAATTGAAAATGTTGGGAATTAGGTACATACTCATGCATTGAATGTTAAACCATATGCATTGATATTCTTATATATATATATATATATATATATATATATATTTTATTGAATTTTGCTTCAAACGCAAACACATAGCTTACAATTTACAACCTCCTCACACATAATAACTTCGGTACCTATTTCTTCCCTTCTCTTCTCTGTCTACACAAACCCGCTCACTCTAATAAGTAGAAAGAAGAAGAAGAAGAAGAAGAAGAAAAGAAGATGCAGATCTTCGTGAAAACTCTTACTGGAAAGACAATCACCCTTGAGGTTGAGAGCAGCGACACCATCGACAACGTCAAGGCCAAGATCCAGGTTTTTTTTTATGTTAATTCGAGTAGGGTTTTTCTCTGATTCTTTTTCTTTGGTTGATATATAAGCATGACTCTTGTTGGTAAATTTTCAAGGGCTTATGATATTTTGTGTTCTTGTAGCGTTAAAAGTTGAAATTACTTGAATTATAAAGGTTCATACTTTGAATATGTATTGTGTTCTGGCATGATCAACATCGTTTCTTGCATTGGTTTACCTATGATGTTTTGGGTATTGAGTCTTTCGTCTTAAGGGAGTCACTTTTAGGCTTTTGGACACATTAGGTCATTGGTTGGATAAGTTGAAAAGCTGTGAAAGCTGAAGTGTTGTAACCCTTCTTAGTGAAGGATTGTTATGGAAAACTGCTATGCCCAAGTTATTTTCTTGCTTTGGTAACTAACCTTATGAAACGAAGTGCAAAACACATCTTATATCCCTTTATAAAGCTATTCCGATAAGAGAGGATCATCCTTTATGAGCAGAAAATAAGCTCTTCAAGGCAGGTTTTCTGATGGTATTGAGAGTTTGACATGATTCTCTTGTTGAATCTTTGTGTGTAGTTTTGTATAAAATGATGCTTATTGTGATGTTTGAATTTTGACCTGGCTTGGAGGGTTGGTTATTGTTGATGCCTGTGAAGTTTGGGCTTTGTGTGAGAATGATAGTTTCACTTATAAGATGCATGTAATACGTGTTTGTAGGATAAGGAGGGTATCCCACCTGACCAGCAGAGGCTGATCTTTGCGGGCAAGCAGCTGGAAGATGGGCGCACTCTTGCCGACTACAACATACAAAAGGAGTCGACACTTCACTTGGTTTTGAGGCTCAGGGGAGGAACCATGATCAAAGTGAAGACTCTAACTGGAAAAGAAATTGAAATTGACATTGAACCAACTGATACGATTGATCGAATCAAGGAACGTGTTGAAGAGAAAGAGGGCATTCCTCCTGTGCAGCAAAGGTTTTCTCTTTTTCTTTTTTCTGTGTGCCATTTAGTTCATAATGGTAAAGATTAAAGAAGATACTTGCATTTAGGCTTTAATTTGGTTCAAGGAACATGATGTTTTTAGAGGATTATCCCTCCCCCCACCCTTTGAAAATCTGTTGTGCCCCATGCTCTTTGTAATTCTTTTTCTTGTGAAGCATTTTTCTTCTTTTATATATTAAAAAGATACTTGCATCTAGATATTGTTTGTTTACTTGACAATTATTCGGTCTAGTAAAATTAAAGTGGACTAAGATGCATGCTGACGAGTCAGTGATATAGAAGTAAACAAAATATTCATAAAAAATAAGCCATACGCAATTAACACAGCATTTGAATGGACAAATTCCTTGCCTCTTGAATCTTGTTAATTTAATTGCTTTTTATATTTTATTTGAGTTGCTAATGCTTGATATTCAAGTGCATTACTGATGTATAATTCTCATGCCCTTAAATTAAAGTACATATCCTGTTTCGGATGATACTTCTTTTCTAATTTCTTTATGATTATGTTTTTATGTTTTTAAGTTGTGTTGAAAACTTTACAATTGTTGGAACTGTGTGCAGGCTGATATATGCGGGTAAGCAGCTCGCAGATGACAAAACGGCGAAAGAGTACAACATCGAAGGCGGATCGGTGCTTCACTTGGTGCTTGCATTGAGAGGTGGTGGTAACTAGTTACACTAGGTAGAAGTGCAATATTTAGATCTTGTGATGGATGATGGTCACTTTCTATTTTCCTGATAAATTGTGGAGTCACAATCTGAACCTAATTGAAAGGGAAGCACTATATAGTCCTATGTGTCTCTGAATTGTTGCTGTTTCTATTTTTGTAATTTTGCTGCCATCATTGATGGTCAATTTCTCTTTGAAGTTGTGTATGCTTTTCCAGACCCAAATTTGACCCTTTATAATGAAAGATCTTTGAACCAATAATAATCAATACAACTAATATTGTTACTTAATTTACTCCAGAATCATACTTGTGTGTTTGCATGCCTTGTTCTAAGAGTGAAGCTTTTACATTCTTAATATCACAAAATTTAACTAGCATCAAGTGGACGAGGACAGAGGAAAGAGTTGCCTTTTAAGATATAATTTGGCTTATAATGAGACAAATGACAGGGACTCAAATGTGAATACATTGTTTTTTGTTTTTTTGGTCATGAATACCTTATGGTTAGAAATTATTATGATCAATATCTGGAATTCTGGCAGTGTCTTTTTTTTTTACCTCTTTTTTGTCAAGGTCTGTGAAAAAGACAAAGGCTGAAAAGCCCAGCCCAAAAAGGCCCATCAGCCAAACATTTGGATCTCTAACCCAGCCACCCTCTTGGGCTTCGGCCGAGAAAAGATCCGGAAAACAACCCCAGCAACCCTCGCTTTACTACCACTCGAGTTATACATGCTAGTTGGGATCCCACCTGAAACTGAACGGGCACTTCTGACTTATTTGCTAACCCTTCTTCCATGTTGAGCCAATATTGATTCTTCTCATTCTCCAACTCCAAGAAGCTCCAAAGCAAAAGGGAAAGCGGCATCAGGGAGTTGTCCCATGGTGCACAATGCTTGTTAGAAAAGATGTTTGACGCTCATGGTGTGGAGGTGGCTCAATAACACAAACTTGAAATAGTTCTCCCAACTTGCTCCTATCTTGGTTTTCTAGTGATTACCCACTCCATTCTCTTGTGTTTCATGTTCCTCTATACTCCCTTTATTCATTTGCTAAGCCCTACATGTCACCTACTCTTTCCTCCTTTGTCTTTAATAATCTCTTTCTTGTTAGATCTAAAGCCCCCTGCATTCTTAGGTTCTCCACCTCTGTTACTATTCATATTGCCAATAGTAGTTACATTGTTGTCTCTATATTTATATAGTCCAAAGGGACTCCGTGTACCTTAACCTAGAACTCCATAGAATCATGCATGCCTTACTTTATGTATTCAGTTACACGGGATTTTTTTTAAATAAATAAAATATATGTTTTATTTATGAATATAGGTAATTTGTAGCGTTTTTACTAATTTCAGCAATTTGCATTGTATTACTTATCTTGTTTACAGTGTAAACGAAATAAGTGTGTGTATATTTCGTTTACACTGTAAACGAGATTAGTGTAAACGAGATATTTGAAAAGTTATGATGTTTGCATTGTAAATGAGATAAAGTACGACAAATGTTGAGCAGCTATAAAATGATCTGCAACCATTTATATTCTCCACAAATATTTCACTTTTCCTCTATTTTTTTCAAAAAATTAAGCAAAAATGTCTACTGGTAGTGGATATGTTATTAAAAGTGTGTATCCCAATTGTCATATGAGAAACAGTGACACTGCGCATGATATTTCAGTTTGATAATCTTATTCTGTTGTACACTTGGAGAGTAAATTCTTTGTCTGAGCTACAGAGTCTAATATTGACGAATATCGGTGCTAGCAGGTATGGGTTGGAAGAGTTGGGTATAGGTTGCTAGCACTGATGGGAAATGAAATTTTTCGGTTTCGTCTATTTTTGCTCCATGGCGATGAGTATGTGCGCTTCAAGTTTGATATCTATGGGAGAATCATGGCGGAACAAGTGATGGAGCTTTCTGGGGAGGTTGGTGGTGGTGGATCCGGCCACTTGAATTTCGTAACATCCTAGTTTTTTTTGACAGATTCGTGTATGCGAGTTTTACGTTTTTTTCACATAACGTCTATGATAAATTTTTCTGCAATCCTTAAATAAAATGAATAATAATGTCCCTGTCCGAAAAAAAAATGAATAATAATGTAATATTAATATTATGCTATTATTTAATTTTATTTGACGAAGGATGGTCACTTGATGTTGGACCCGAAATATTGTAAAAGCTTGGCTTTACTAATGTCATTTACATCAATAATTTATCCAATCCTTATTTTAATTAAGTATCACCATTTGATATAATTAATTGAGTTTTTATCATGCCCAATTACCTTAGTTACCTTCCAAGATATTTAAAAATTAACTTCTCTGACTCAACGGTTTAAAATCGCGACACACAGCACTTAATGCGCCACGTGTCGTGACGCATGCCTCCTTCCCTTTGATTAAGTGACACTTAGTCACTAATCAAGTGATATAAAAAGCACAAATCCTCTCTCTCTCTCTCTCTCTTCTCTCAAGATAGTCGAGGCATGCATGGGAGAAATGGGAGGATTTTGTTGATTTTCAAACTTTCCGATCTTGATTTTTTGAGATCTGTGACCCCACAAAAATTTTAATCCGATAGAAGTGACCGTATCTTCCTCCTCTATGCGGTGACGTGCGTTTTGTTCGGTAGAATTACGAAGTGGAGCTGCCCTTGTTAGAAACCAGTTCGGCCGAACTAAAAGAAGAGAGAAACCACCAAGTTTTCAACGTTTTCGCTCTGTTTAACTGATCAGAAGCCTCCTCCGATATCTTGTGTGTGTTCTGCGCTTCACAGAGGTAGGGTTTGACTCTTTAATCAGTTAAAATTATAAATTAATTGATATATGTGATTGGATTGTTGTTTGTTGATGTTTGTTGTTCAAATATATGATTATTGGCTTTGAAATTTTAGTTGAATTGCTGCTGGAATTGTTGTGATTCAGCCATGTTGAGGAATTAGAAACTGAGATGTTGTTATTGAATAATTGGCTGAAATCTGAGTTATATAATAGTATGTAATTGAGTTCTGTCGGTTGGATGTTGATTTGGGATTAAATATATTTAAAACAAATATTTTGAACAGATGTTTCGAGTAAAAAAGAGCAGAGGCTTAGCTTTTCAGAAAGATTTAATGAATAAAAATTATTTATTTATAAATACATATGAACATTATCGAAATTAAATTGAGTCTGGTTTTTGAAGAAAAATAATTGGTTTGAAATAAAGGGTTTAAAGTGGAAGATGACTTTGGGAAAAATATGACTCTAATGAATGAGCAAGGTTTTATTTTGAAAACGGAAGAACCGTGCCCAATTTACTTATTTTAATGAAATTTTGAGTATTTGAAAATTGTACAATATTTTGAATGATTTATAAAGTAACCAGTGGAGATTGGTCTTTTCTTAGAAATTCAGAGTTATTTAGAATAATTTTTAAGGTACGTAAATTTAATTAAAGTAACTTACAGAATATGCCATTTTTTAAAGTTTAACCATATTTATGTATTTTAGTTTAGTGGACATATTTATGCATAATTTTAAAAGTATTTATAGAATTTAAACATAACTCTGAGATATTCGAAAAAGTGATTCTAAAATTAAATCTCATGACTCGTTTTGTTTCACTTTATTATTTTAAAGAAATTGTGAAATTCTGGATAAAGAACTATTATATCTTGAAAGTTATTTGATTATGTGATGAGATAATTGTGGTTGGAAGTGCTACACCAATGACTCTTCTTGTCATCAATTTATCCAGCGAATTATCGAAGAGTGGTAGGGTGCTATAGCCCAAGAGTATGACCCGTCACTTTAATCGTGGGAGCAGTATGGGTGCTATAGCCCAAGAGCATGTGGGCCCTATAACCTAAGAATGTATCGGGCACTATATCCCGAAGCGATGGCAATGAGAGACAATGTCCGTAAGGATGTAATGTCAGGCACGGGTGGAAAATTGACGGATAAGTTCATTACCTGCACTAAGGCTAGACATGCATCATACTTGTTTGCACATATCTCTTGTGTGTTTTGAATTCGTTCTTGTATTGTATGTTATGTTGCTGTTTGCTTTTGTTTGTTGTTTGCTCTATGTTCTTTTGTTGTGGTCCGATTGATCTGGGACACATGGTCATTATATAAAAAGCAAATTAACTTATTTCACCCCGACCCTACTAAGAACTCCTCAGTTCTTTTCCCTTAGCTTCCTACCCCCTTCAAATAGGGATGGATGTCATTTTCTCTGAGCTCAAGCAATCTTATGTGTATGAGGATCCTATCCTTCACAGCTTCTATGTGGTGGCCGCGGAGCCTCAAGTTTGTAAGTACATAGTTAGAGATCATCCCTTTCAGTATTTGCTAGCTTCACCTCTCTTTGATCCTGATGCACCGTATGCTTTAATGCTATCTTGGTTACATGCTGATTCTGTTTGTCATCCTTTTGATCATGTGCATGGAGGTCCTGTTTCAGCACAACAGGTTGGTCAGGCGGTGCCTGAACCTGGCCCTGTCATCGATGACTACATCCCTGAGTCTCCTCCAGTAAGTTTGGATATGTCGATAGAGTCTCTTTCTACTCGCCCCTCTGACCCTTTTACCATAGAGCCTATCGGGACTTCCGCCACAACTTCTGGTCAGCACTCAGCAGTTGAGCAGGAAATCTTGGTTTTTTTAATTATCAGGACTCCCAAGCACAGGAATTCTCTCTAACTAGAAAATTGATGGGTTGTTATTCAACAATATAACACGAGGCATATATTGGTGTCAACCAAGAATAGATATATCAATATATCTGTTGAAAATGCTTTTACTCATCTAGATTGATCTAAATTGGCTTTTTTTACCCCATTCTAATAAAATAAAGAAAGAATCGAGTTATGTTAACCTGATTACAGGCTTGATATTATTAATAACAGTGTTGGTGTAGTTTCAAATTGGTAACACTCGATGTTTCGGTATGAGCATGCTGTACTGGAAATTGGGTCGTTACAAATTTTGTTTAGGATGACCTACTTCTTATACCACCACCGCTGCATTGTGCTAGTACAGTAATAGACATGGACGTGGACGGTGAGGAGTCCGGTGAGAATTTTGTTTCCAAAAGCAACGATAGTGATTCTTTTGAGGATGATGATGAGGAGGAGTTTGTACTAGAGACTTTGATCGATGCTTTAGTTTGGTATCTTCTGCTTGTCCCACAATTAATTTCGGCCTTACCAGCTGTATTCAGTCACTATCATACATTAGATCTGGACGCGATGCATGGGGAAACTCTATTTTTCAATACGGGTGGGAACGATTACAACATAGACAGTGATGTGAAATTTTACATTGGCCACAGATTCAAATGTAGAGAGACAATAATGTAAAGAGTGAAGAACTATTGATAGTTGAATAGCAACCTCATTTGTAGTGTCATTCTGCCCCTCATACAGTCCAGCCCATCAGTTACTATCCTTGGTCTTCAAGGTTGAGTTAGTGTAAAATCTGGTCATACCGTAATTAATTAAATAATAAATTAAATAGGAGCAAATATGGTTAGAAAATCTAGCAATCGAAATTTGATCATTTAAATATGATATTTGGATTCAATGAATTTTTCTGAGTCGGAAAACATGATTTTCTACGTAAAAACGCACACTGGAATTTTGACCGGTAGTACCGACTGAGATCTGTCTGGTAATGCAGCTGAAAAAATTAGTTATAAGTGTATAAGGCTAGGAAATTAGGATTTATAATTAGGGAAGGTAGAAATATTTAAAATGCGATTTAAAACCCTAATCTTAAGAGTTTTGGCCCAAAATTGGGCCAACGGACAAAAATAAGTGAACTGGGCCAAAGTGGGCCCAAGACCCAACATATATAAACATTAGTTATGAGAATTTCGGCTCATTTACCCTAAAGGAAAGGGTTTGGGGCGTAGCTTTGGAGAAGAGAGAAGAGAGGAGAAAACCTAATCGTAGTTCAAACTTCAAATCACCATAACTTGAGCTACAGAGCTCCGATTGACGAGCTGTTTACGGCCACGCATCGCTCTTCTCATCCTCTACAATTTTATCTAAGTTTTGTGGTGAGTGTTTAACTAGAGGAACTTTTGCATGGTCTAGAAATTTGCAGATAAATCCTCGTTGCAAGTATAGTTTCTAAACCTTCAAAAGTCCTTTCATACAAACGTTTTGGTTGTCACAAGTAACAAACCCCTAAATAAATTGTTAACAGAAGTATTCAAACCTCGGGTCGTCTTCTCAAGGAACTGCAGGGAAGTATGTTCTTATTATTGGTTATGGAGATTGTAAATTCGGGGTTTCAAGAATGAGGAACAAATATGACAAATAATTTAAATAGCAATTAAAATAAATAAATACTGTAAAGCAAATTTTTGGCAAGGGATGAGAAATTAGAAGTCCAAATTAGTTATCCTTCTCAACAATAAAGAAGATTGAATCTTAATTCCACTTAGTTAACCTTTGCTAAAGCAAAGGAAAGTCAAGGGATTAATTAGTTTGATCTTCGAATCCTATTTATTTCTTAAGAAAAGATTGGGATTATTGAAAGTCAATTCAATTAGCAAAGATAACAGTTATCAATTATGTTGAGCTAAGATAACTCCTGAGTTACTGATTTCTTAACCAAGACCAAAAGGGAAAAAGTAAATTTGCTGGAATAAAAATGTCTTCAGATTGAAATCAATGGTGACATGAATAAAAGAAAGCAATAATAAACTGAAATACCTCAAATAACATTAATTCAAATAATCTGGAACATAGAAGAATTCATAAATTAAATGGCAAAAGTAAATAATCAACTAAAGTAATGGAATGAATAAAAGTGAAAGGGAAGCTTAAAGTAAAGGAACATTAAACTTGGGATCGAGAGTCACTCCTAAAACTAAGAGAAATCCTAAATCCTAAGAGAGTGAGGAGAGAACCTCTCTCAAAACTAAATCTAAATCATGAGAAGTAACTAAATTGGCGAGCTCTCCCTGAATGGATGCATTCCCTCACTTCATAACCTCTGGTCTATGCCTTCTGGACTTGGGTTTGGGCCAAAAAGGGCTTCAGAAATCGCTGGGAGCATTTTCTGCAATTTCTGGTGCGTGACCTCTGTCACGCGTCCGCGTGGGTCACGCGGTCGCGTCATTCGGAGCTTTTCTTGTCACGCGGTTGCGTCAGTCATGCGGCCGCGTCATATGTGTTTTGCTTAAGGCGCGCGGTCGCGTCAGTCATGCGGCCGTGTCGCTGTTGATTCGCGCTTGGCATGCGTCCGCGTCGCCCATGCGATCGCGTGGATGCCAGTTTCTTTAGAAACTCTGTTTTGTGCTTTCCTTCCATTTTTGTATGTTTTCTTTTCCATCCTTTAAGTCATTCCTGCCTTAGAAGATCTGAAACTACTCAACACACTAATCACGGCATCGAATGGAAACAAAGGTAATTAAAATAATTAATTTTAAAGCATAGGAAACATGTTTTTCACATACATCACATAATAAGGAAGGGAAAGTAAAATCATGCAATTAATATGAATAAGTGGGTGAAGGATTGAATAAATCACTCAAACTAAGGACAAAATATATCATAAAATATGGGTTTATCAACCTCCCCACACTTAAACAATAGCATGTCCTCATGCTAAATCCAAGGTAAAAAGTAAGGTTAAAGTGGTGGAATGTCATGCAATGCAATCTAATCTAAATGCAACTACCTAGATGAATGATGCATCATGCAATTCTAATTTTTATTCAGTTGAATATAAAGCTTGCATGTAGTTAAATTAATTCACATTCTCAAGGAGTCATGTATATATATATAGCCAAGCCTTAGATAGTGATAAAGTGCCTTTACAATTGAGATGGGAGAGAAAAACATTTTAAAAACTTGCAAGACAATTAATAATTTAAGCAGATATATATGTTAATGAGCTATTGAACCCTCACTGGATTTTGTGTTTACTCTCTAATCACTCAGTGTTTATTGGGTTAATCACTCTATTCTTCTTTTTATTCTTTCTTTCTATAACTTTGTTCTTCATCTAACTAATCAACAATTATAGAATATAGACATACCAAAAATCATGAGGTCTTTAATTAAGGTTGTAATGGGGCCAAGGTAAAGGTAAGGGTATATGTATAAGGCTAAGTGAGCTAATAAGTGAATCCTTAATTAGTCTAAGATCTCACGTAACATACATACTTTCTAAAGCAAAGCTGCTTTACCTATTTTCCCATATTTTCCCACTTTTGATGTTACATGTTCATGCCTTAATGTTTATTTTTTATCCCATGTGCATTGCTTTATTTGCATTTGGGGAATCCTTTGGTGTCCCCTTTATTCAAATATTGAAAATTAATAATTTTTTTAATGCACATGGTAATTTAATTTCTTTAACTTCACATGAGCATGTTTTCCAAAAATTCTTATTTTGAAACATCTTTATTCTTTTTCAACCTTCTACCCTTTGTTTCTATCATCCATGTTCCCAATAGGTTTTCCCACATTTAAACAATTACACAATTTCTATCTTAAGCTAACCAAGGATTCAACTTGGGACTTCTTTATTTGTTTTCCCACTTAAGGCTAGTAATGTGGTTATAAAACAAGAGGGGATTTAAAGGCTCAAGGGGGCTAACAAGGGTGATGTAAAAGGTAGGCTATTTTGGGATAAGTGAGCTAAAATCAAATAATGGCCTCAATCACTCTCTTGGTATGTATTTCTATTCTATAATCGGACATATAGATTAAAACAAAGTAAAGAACACCAGAATAAATAAGAAGGGCAGAACACACAGGAATAAAAATTATGGTTTGAATGTAACCATACAATTAAGCTCAGAACTCACATGCTATGTGTTCTCTAGCTCAAAAATCATCTATCAATTATGTATGTCATGCAGGTTTAGTTAAAAATTCCCATTATTCTCAATGTAAAACTTATATTGAATGGCTTTAAAGTTCTAGTGTTTCTCCTTGATGAAATGTTGTTAACTAACTAACATGTAATGCTATATATACAAGGTGTGGGTTGTTTTGATTCTTTTAAAGTCTCTAGTTTACTTCCTTTTTCTTTTCAATCTATTCTGAGTTATCTTATGCTAAAAAGGGTAAACTATACTAATCAATCCACAATTTCTATAACTAATAAGTTAGAATTGCAACTAAACTAAGTGGCTAAATTATAAACTAAAAATGCAAAATGCAGAAATAGAGTATAAATACATAAAAAGTAGCAATGTATCAGAAAATAAAAATAAAGATAAAAAGAAAAATACAGAAAAGTAGCAAAATAAAATGAAAGAGTATGTAGTGGTTCACCAAAAAAAATATACGCCAGAGATGGCGACCTCCCCACACTTAAAATGAAGCATCGTCCCTAATGCTCATTCAAGTAGGGTGTGAAAGGGTGTCATCACCGGAAGGATGTGTGGCCGGAGTCTCTGTGGTGGCGGTCTGAGCATCTGGCTGCTGTAGAGGAGGTGCTGACTAGATAGGGATCTCGGAGTCTGCAGCCTGGATCTGATGTGGGATCTCTTGCTGGTGTGCTGCCTGCTGGGTGCCTGCCTGCGCTGCCTCCTGCTGTGGATGAGGCGCAGCCTCGGGCGCATCCGCCTCCTCCTCAGATGCCTCGGATGGTGTGTCAGGCTCGGAGGGGATGTCGCCAGATCGTATCATCAGCTTCAGGTGCTCATAGCGTCGCTTGTTGCGACGCTTCATCTAGTCAAACCATCGAAACAGGCGGTGCACTAGATGATAGATGGGCTCTGGGATAGGTGGAGTTGCAGTGGTGGTAGGAGGTGTAGCTGTGGAGGAAGAGGGGCCGGCAGATGGTGTGGCAGTGTCACCCGGAGCAGTGAGGACTAGAGGTCTGTAGCCCAAGGCTAGAAAGTTCCTATTGTGCGGGATAATCTTCTTGCATTCTGCAGCAGGTGGCCTCTCATCGGCATCCTCCCAAGGCACGTCAGCTCGACGGCCCAGCTGTGTAACCAAATATGGAAAGGGAAGAGTGCCTCGGACGTGGACCCTGGCCATGTAGAACCAGATAAAGCGTGACAGGTACAAGTATTTACCCTCCATCACACACCAGAGGAGGGTGATCATAGCGGCCGGTATATCCATCTCATGAGTACTCGGCATAATGAAGTTGCTAAGTATCTGATGCCATAGCCGAGCCTCATCATTCAAGTACGCCCGCTTGATTCCCTTGGGCATCGTGGTGTTCTGACCCATGATCCAAGGAACGGTCGGGTCAAGGGCAATCCTCGCCTTGACTGCATCCCAATCAAACTTCATAAAGCGCAGGTCTTCCTCAGCTTTCTGATAACTATCTGGCTGATCAGATTTAGGCAAAAGCTTCAGAACATCTTCAATTGCCTCTACAGTGACCAGAATCTGCTTTCCCCTAAGGTTTACTGCATCTAGGGAAGTCTTGAAGTAATTGCAGTAGAATTCTCTTACCCAAGATGCATTGACCTCAGACAGGTTTCTCTCCAAAAAGAACCAGCCTCTTTGTTTGATCTGATCAGAGGTGTATTGCTGGAGTTCTCCTGGGATCTTCAGAGTCCTCTCCAGGTATAGGTTCCTGGAGTTTGCAAACACCGGATACTTCAGCTCACAGTATCGGTTTGCAAACTTCACTGGGTAATTAGCAGGAAGTAGTTGGTCGGCCTTCTCCTGCGGGGTGAAGTTTTTCTCCCGCCAGGAGGCATCATGCATGAGATCTATGATAGACATAGATGATTCTCTTTTTTTACTTTTGCTATTGGTAGCCTTTCCTTTTCCCTTTCTCTGGGAATCTGACATCCTGAAAAACAAAAAACCAGGATATAATAAAAATAGGAAAACAAATAGGCAAATAGTCAAAAGAAACACAAAGTGGCAAAGGAGAATTAGAATGAGGTAAATGAGTTAAGTAAATGTGCATTAAGGATTGTATAGGAGTTAAAAGTTCGAAAGGAAAAATTCACAATCCAAAATGTAATAGAAGGCATGTTAAGGAGGAAAAATTATCAGTATGCCATGGTTAGAGGGTTAAAAGAAAGTGAAAAACCAGAAAAAAGATTTTAAAAGGTTAGTTTGGTTAGAATTAAAAAAATTTTTCAGGAAATTAGAATTAGTGAGTTAATGAAAAATGGGTTAAGGTAAGTGGCATAAGGATATGTTTCTAAGTAACAAGCATTCATAATTAGAAGTGATAGGTAACTCATAACCAAACAAGGAAAACAGGTTGATGATGATTCAAATAGATATAGAAGTAGCAAAAATTGGAATCA
Organism: Arachis ipaensis; assembly: GCF_000816755.2. NCBI lineage: Eukaryota > Viridiplantae > Streptophyta > Magnoliopsida > Fabales > Fabaceae > Arachis > Arachis ipaensis. Next base: position 83,929,439 of record NC_029792.2, on the reverse strand, counting down.
AACATAAAAAATGTAATATATGAACTAGGAAATCAAAGAGAATAAGAATGCGTGACTGGCATTCATGAATGGGTTTGGGTAAAGCAGAGGAAAGCAGATTTCAAAATGCCAAAACCAAAACATGAATGAAAATATTTTACAGAAATTTGGGCAGCATTCCGGCTAAAATTGGATTGTCCCGGAAAATAAACAGCAATCAAATAGTTCATATGAATTAAAATTAAAGCTTGAAATTACATATAAGGAATATAAACATGAAAATTCAGTGTAAAGAGCAGCATGAAACAAGAAATCACAGCATATGAACATTACAAACATCACAGCAACAGCAGAATTGCAAATTTGATAAAACAGAAATATGAACAGTGCAAGTAAACAGGCCTAAATCCACTAACCACATCCTAGGGTACCTAACAACCTAAAATCCACTACAACATGCATATCTAACTAGCCAAAACATGAACATAAAAAGAAAATAATGAAATAATGACTAAGGATAGAAGGGTGGCGTTCGTCGGAACCTGGTAGGCCGAATAAGGAGAGTGGGTAGAAAGGTGGCTGGGGGTGGTGGTGACGGCGTCTGGCGCGGCGGCTGGCGGTGGTGGGCACGGCTGTTCGGGGTAGGGGGAAAGAAGGGATGGGTAATGGGGTAAGGGGGTAAGAGGGGAAGGGCGGTGATGGTGGCTGGATGGTGGTGGTTGGATTGGAGGGGAAGAGAGGGAGGAGAGGGTTTCAGGGGGGGCGCGACTGATAGGGTTCGCATGGTTGGGGGGTTATAAATTTGAATCCACGCGGCTGCGTGGAGCACGCGGTTGCGTGGCTGGAGCGAAATGGGGGGTGACGCGATCGCTTGGGTGACGCGATCACATGGAGGGCAAAAAAGATTGAATGACGCGATCGCCTGGCGCATGCGATCGCGTCGCTGGGATTTGTGCTAAACGCACGAATCCAGCGTCGTTTCAGCGCAACTCTCTGTCTCCTTTGGGGTGTTCTTGAAATCCATGCGACGCGGTCGCGTCGCTCACGCGGTCACGTGGGATTGGTTGTGTGCAAGTGACGTGATCGCGTGGGTGATGAGCGGATAATTTATACGCTTTTTGGCATTGTTTTTAGTATGTTTTTAGTAGAATCTAGTTACTTTTAGGGATGTTTTCATTAGTTTTTATGTTAAATTCACATTTCTGGACTTTACTATGAGTTTGTGTGTTTTTCTGTGATTTCAGATATTTTCTGGCTGAAATTGAGGGACTTGAGCAAAAATCAGATTCAGAGGTTGAAGAAGGACTGCTGATGCTGTTGGATTCTGACCTCCCTGCACTCAAAGTGGATTTTCTGGAGCTACAAAACTCAAAATGGCCCGTTTCTAGCAATATATAATAGTCCATACTTTGCCCGAATTTAGACGACGCAAACTGGCGTTCAACACCAGCTCTCTGCCCAATTCTGGCGTTCAGCGCCAGAAACAAGCTGCAAAGTGGAGTTCAACGCCCAAACTGGCACAAAAGCTGGCGTTCAACTCCAAGATTGACCTCTCCACGTGTAGACTTCAAGCTCAGCCCAAACACACACCAAGTGGGCCCCGGAAGTGGATTTATGCATCAATTACTTACTTCTGTAAACCCTAGTAACTAGTTTAGTATAAATAGGACTTTTTACTATTGTATTAGACATCTTCGGATCATCTTTGGATTATCTTTTGATCTATTGATCACGTTTTGGGAACAATTGAGCGTACCATGTTGATGGCGCCATTGATGATCATAATTTCGTGCACCAAGTTTTTGGCGCCGTTGCCGGGGATTGTTTGAGTTTGGACAACTGACGGTTCATCTTGTTGCTCAGATTGGGTAACTTTCTTTTCGTTTTCTTTTCAAAAATTTATCAAAAATATTTTAAAATTTTCTCACCTGTTTCCGAAAAAAAAATGTTTTGAAAAATATATTTTTTTCTTCCGAATTTTTAAGAATGAATTTTAGAGTTTCATGAAGCATGTTAAAGCTTGGCTGGCTGTAAAGCCATGTCTCAATTCTTTTTGACTGATATTTCACTTATACTCAAGAGAAGAGCTTCTTTGTCTTTCTTAGCAAATTGGCTGTTGAATGTAAGGTTCTGCTAAAGCTTGACTGGCTATTAAGCCATGTCTAACCCTCAGATTGGAGCTTTAGACTAAAAAGTATAAGATTCCTGGAATTCATATTAAAAATTTTGGAATCCTTATTTTTCTTTTTCAAAATGATTTTCGAAAAAAAAATTAAAAAAATTAAAGGAAAATACAAAAAAATCATAAAATCATAAAAATAAAAAATATTTCATGTTTCTTGTTTGAGTCTTGAGTCAAGTTGAAAGTTTGGTGTTAATCGCATATTCATCTTGCATTTTTCGAAAAATTCATGCATTCATAGTGTTCTTCATGATCTTCAAGTTGTTCTTGGTAAGTCTTCTTGTTTGATCTTGATGTTTTCGTGTTTTGCATCTTTCCTTGTTTTACATGTGCATTTTTGCATCCATAGAGTCTAAACATGAAAGATTTCTAAGTTTGGTGTCTTGCATGTTTTCTTTGCATATAAAAAGTTTCAAAAATAAGTCTTGATGTTCATCTTGACATTCAAAGTGTTCTTGGTGTTCATCTTGACATTCATATCATTCTTGCATGCATTCATTGTTTTGATCCAAAAATTTTCATGCATTGCATCATTTTCATGTTTTTCTCTCTCATCATAAAAATTCAAAAATAAAAAAAATATCTTCCCCTTTTTCTTCTTATAAATTCGAAAATTAGATTTGACTTTTTCAAAAATTTTTAAAATCTAGTTGTTTTTATGAGTCAAATCAAATTTTCAATTTAAAAATCCTATCTTTTTCAAAAATCAAATCTTTTTCATTTTTCTTAGTTATTTTCGAAAATTTTAAAATATTTTTCAAAAATCTTTTTCATATCTTTATATCATAATTTTCAAAAATAACATCACCAATTAATGTTTTGATTCAAAAATTTCAAGTTTGTTACTTACTTGTTAAGAAAGATTCAAACTTTAAGTTCTAGAATCATACCTTGTGATTTCTTGTGAATCAAGTCATTAATTGTGATTTTAAAAATCAAATCTTTTTCAAAACTAATTTCAATCATATCTTTTCAAAAATATCTTCTTATCTTATCTTTTTCAAAAATTTGATTTCAAAATATCTTTTCTAACTTCCTAACTTCTTATCTTTTCAAAATTTGTTTCAACTAACTAACTAACTTTTTGTTTGTTTCTTATCTTTTTCAAAACTACCTAACTAACTCTCTCTCTCTAATTTTCGAAAATCCCTTCCCCCTTTTTCAAAATTTCTTTTTAATTAACTAATTATTCTAATTTTTTATTTTAATTTTCAAAAATTACTAACACTTTTCAAAAATTATTTTCGAAAATCACTAACTCTTTTTCAAAAATTATTTTCAAAAATCCTTCTCCCTCATCTCCTTCTAAG
>NC_029792.2:83925174-83925940 GCF_000816755.2 Arachis ipaensis | reverse complement strand
TGGATATATTCTATGATGGTCTGTCTGAATTAGCTAAGATGTCATTGGATACTTCTGCAGGTGGATCCATTCACCTAAAGAAAATGCCTGCAGAAGCTCAAGAACTCATTGACATGGTTGCTAATAACCAGTTCATGTACACTTCTGAAAGGAATCCTATGAATAATGGGATGCCTATGAAGAAGGGAGTTCTTGAAATTGATACTCTAAATGCTATATTAGCTCAGAATAAAATATTGACTCAGCAAGTTAATATGATTTCTCAGAGTCTGAATGGAATGCAAGCTGCATCCAATAGTACTCAAGAGGCATCTTCTAAAGAAGAAGCTTATGATCCTGAAAACCCTGCAATAGCAGAGGAAAATTATATGGGTGAACCTTATGGAAACACATATAATTCATCATGGAGAAATCATCCAAATTTCTCATGGAAGGATCAATAAAAGCCTCAACAAGGCTTTAATAATGGTGGAAGATACAGGTTTAGCAACAGCAAGCCTTTTCCATCATCCACTCAGCAGCAGACAGAGAACTCTGAACAAAATACCTCTAATTTAGCAAACTTATTCTCTGATCTGTCCAAGGCCACTGTAAGTCTTAATACCTTGTACCATAGGCACCATGACCTTTGAGAAGGCTCTATGTGACCTTGGGTCAGGGATAAACCTCATGCCCCTATCTGTAATAGAGAAACTGGGAATCTATGGGGTGCAAGCTGCTAAAATCTCATTAGAGATGGCAGACAGCTCAAGAAAACAGGCTTATG
>NC_029792.2:83924915-83924999 GCF_000816755.2 Arachis ipaensis | reverse complement strand
CATTAAACCTCCTTATGCCATTCATGAGCTCTGATGGGTATTCCTCTTCTGAAGAGAATGAGGATGTTACTGAAGAGCAAGCTA
>NC_029792.2:83923321-83924563 GCF_000816755.2 Arachis ipaensis | reverse complement strand
TTAGTAAAGGTTGAAGGCCTTTACATCCCGGCTGATTTCATAGTCCTAGATACTGGGAAGGATGAGGATGAATTCATCATCCTTGGAAGACCCTTCCTAGCCACAGCAAGAGCTGTGATTGATGTGGACAGAGGAGAATTGATCCTTCAATTAAATGAGGACAACCTTGTGTTTAAAACTCAAGGATCTCTCTTTGTACCCATGGAGAGGAAGCACAGTAAGCTTCTCTCATTGCAGAATCAACCAGAGCCCCCACAGTCAAACTCTAAGTTTGGTGTTGGGAGGCCACAACCAAACTCTAAATTTGGTGTTGAACTCCCATATCCAAACTCTAAGTTTGGTGTTGGGGAGTCTCAACAATGCTCTGAACATCTGTGAGGCTCCATGAGAGCCCACTGTCAAGCTATTGACATTAAAGAAGCGCTTGTTGGGAGGCAACCCAATTTTTATTTATCTAATTCTATTTTTGTTGTTTTTTATATTTTATTAGGTTCATGATCATGTGGAGTCACAAAATAAATATAAAAAATTGAAAACGGAATAAAAAATAGCAGAAGAAAAATCACACCCTGGAGGAAGACCTTACTGGCGTTTAAACGCCAGTAAGAAGCATGTTTTGGGCGTTCAACACCAGAACAGAGCATGGTTCTGGCGCTGAACGCCAGAAATGGGCAGCATCTGGGCGTTTAAATGCCAGAATTGCACCGTGGAGAAGAGCTGGCGCTGAACGCCCAGAACAAGCATGGTTCTGGCGTTCAACGCCAGAAATGGGCAACAAATGGGCGTTCAACGCCCAGAACAAGCACCAATCTGGCGCTGAACACCCAGAGTTGTGTGCAAGGGCATTTTGCATGCCTAATTTGGTGCAAGGTTGTAAATCCTTGAACACCTCAGGATCTGTGGACCCCACAGGATCACCTCAGGATCTGTGGACCCCACAGGATCCCCACCTACCTCCACTCACTTCTTCTCACCCCTCTTTCACACAATCCCATAAACACTCTTCCCCAAAACCCTTCACCAATCACCTCAATCTCTCTTCCCTATTACCCCTTCACCACTCAGATCCATCCACTTTTCCCCATAAACCTACCTGATAAACTCCACCTACCTTCAAAATTCAAAACCAATTTTCCACCCAACCCACCCTAAATGGCCGAACCTTACCCCCCTCCCTTCCCTATATAAAGCCCTTCATTCTTCTTCAAATTCACACAACATAACCCTCTCTTCCCCTTCTTG
>NC_029792.2:83900861-83921973 GCF_000816755.2 Arachis ipaensis | reverse complement strand
TATATATAGCCCTCCATTCTTCCTCATTTTCACACAACACAATCCTCTCTTCTCTTCTTGGCCGAATACACCTCTCCCCCCTCTCTTCCATATTTTCTTCTTCTTCTTCATCTATTCTTTCTTCTCTTGCTCGAGGGCGAGCAAAAATTCTAAGTTTGGTGTGGTAAAAGCATAAGCTTTTTGTTTTTCCATTACCATTGATGGCACCCAAAACCGGAGAATCCTCTAGAAAAGGGAAAGGGAAGACAAAAGCTTCCACCTCGGAGTCATGGGAAATGGAAAGGTTCATCTCCAAAGCCCATCAAGACCACTTCTATGATGTTGTGGCCTAGAAGAAGGTGATCCCCGAGGTCCCTTTCAAACTCAAGAAAAATGAGTATCCGGAGATCCGACATGAAATCCAAAGAAGAGGTTGGGAAGTTCTAACAAACCCCATCCAACAAGTCGGCATCCTAATGGTTCAAGAGTTCTATGCCAATGCATGGATCACTAGGAACCATGATCAAAGTAAGAACCCGAATCCAAAGAATTATGTTACAATGGTTTGGGGGAAATACTTAGATTTTAGTCCGGAGAATGTGAGGTTGGCGTTTAACTTGCCTATGATGCAAGAAGATGAGCGCCCCTACACTAGAAGGGTCAACTTTAATCAAAGGTTGGACCAAGTCCTCATGGACATATGTGTGGAAGGAGCTCAATGGAAGATTGACTCCAAAGGCAAGCCGGTTCAACTAAGAAGACTGGCCCTCAAGCCTGTGGCTAGAGGATGGTTGGAGTTCATCCAACGCTCCATCATCCCGACTAGCAACCGATCTGAAGTTACTGTGGATCGGGCCATCATGATGCATAGCATCATGATTGGAGAGGAAGTAGAAGTTCATGAAGTCATCTCCCTTGAACTCTACAAAATAGCCGAAAAGTCCTCCCCCATGGCAAGGCTAGCTTTTCCTCATCTTATTTGCCATCTATGTTACTCAGCTGGAGCTTTCATAGAAGGAGACATTCACATTGAGGAAGAGAAGCCCATCACGAAGAAAAAGATGGAGCAAGCAAGAGAGCCCATTCATGGAGCTCGAGAGGCGCAGGAAGCTCATCACCATGAGATCCCGGAGATGCCTCAAATGCATTTTCCTCCACAAAACTATTGGGAGCAAATCAACACCTCGCTAGGAGAATTAAGTTCCAACATGGGACAACTAAGGGTGGAACATCAAGAGCACTCCATCATCCTTCATAAAATAAGAGAAAATTAAAAAGCAATGAGGGAGGAGCAACAAAGACAAGGAAGAGATATAGAAGAGCTCAAGGACATCATGGGTTCCTCAAGAAGGAAACGCCACCATCACTAAGGTGGACTCATTCCTTGTTCTTACACTCTCTGTTTTTCGTTTTCTATGTTAAGTGCTTATCCATGTTTGTGTCTTCATTACATGATCATTAGTAGGTAGTAACTTTGTCTTAAAGTTATGAAGGTCCTATGAATCCATCACCTCTCTTAAATGAAAAAATGTTTTAATTCAAAAGAACAAGAAGTACATGAGTTTCAAATTTATCCTTGAACTTAGTTTAATTATATTGATGTGGTGACAATGCTTCTTGTTTTCTGAATGAATGCTTGAACAGTGCATATATATTTTGAAGTTGTTGGTTAAGAATGTTAAATATGTTGGCTCTTGAAAGAATGATGACAAGGAGACATGTTATTTGATAATCTGAAAAATCATAAAAATGATTCTTGAAGCAAGAAAAAGCAGCAAAGAACAAAGCTTGCAGAAAAAAAAAATATAGGCAAAAAAAAAAATAGAAAGAAAAAGAAAAAGCAAGCAGAAAAAGCCAAAAGCTCTTAAAACCAAGAAGCAAGAGCAAAAAGCCAGTTTCAGATAAAACCAAAATGCAAGGGTAATAAAAAGGATCCCAAGGCTTTGAGCATTAGTGGATAGGAGGGCCTAAAGGAATAAAATCCTGGCCTAAGCGGCTAAACCAAGCTGTCCCTAACCATGTGCTTGTGGCGTGAAGGTGTCAAGTGAAAACATGAAACTGAGCGGTTAAAGTCAAGGTCCAAAGAAAAAAAAAGAGAAGAAGGACTGCTGATGTTGTTGGATTCTGACCTCCCTGCACTCAAAGTGGATTTTCTGGAGCTACAGAACTCAAAATGGCGCGCTTCCAATTGCGTTAGAGAGTAGACATCCAGGGCTTTCCAGCAATTTATAATAGTCCATACTTTGACCGAGTTTAGACGACGCAAACAGGCGTTCAACACCAGCTCTCTGCCCAATTCTGGCGTTCAGCGCCAGAAACAAGCTGCAAAGTGGAGTTCAACGCCCAAACTGGCACAAAAGCTGGCGTTGATTGACCTCTCCACGTGTAGAATTCAAGCTCAGCCCAAGCACACACCAAGTGGGCCCCGAAAGTGGATTTATGCATCAATTACTTACTTCTGTAAACCCTAGTAACTAGTTTAGTATAAATAGGACTTTTTACTATTGTATTAGACATCTTCAGATCATCTTTGGATTATCTTTTGATCTATTGATCACGTTTGGGGAGCTGGCCATTCGGCCATGCCTGGACCTTTCACTTATGTATTTTCAATGGTAGAGTTTCTACACTCCATAGATTAAGGTGTGGAGCTCTGCTGTTCCTCAAAGATTAATGCAAAGTACTACTGTTTTTCTTCTCAACTCAACTTATTCCGCTTTTAAGATATTCATTCGCACTTCAACATGAATGTGATGAATGTGACAATCATCATCATTCCCCCACGAACGCGTGCCTGACAACCACTTCCGTTCTACCTTCGATTGAATGATTATCTCTTGGATCTCTTAATCAGAATCTTCGTGGTGTAAGCTAGATTGATGGCGGCATTCATGAGAATCCGAAAAGTCTAAACCTTGTCTGTGGTATTCTGAGTAGGACTCTGGGATTGAATGACTGTGATGAACTTCAAACTCGCGAGTGCTGGGCGTAGTGACAGACGCAAAAGGAGGGTGAATCCTATTCCAGCATGATCGAGAACCTCAGATGATTAGCCGTGCTGTGACAGAGCATTTGGACCATTTTAACAAGAGGATGGGATGTAGCCATTGACAACGGTGATGCCCTTACATAAAGCTAGCCATAGAAAGGAGTAAGACTGATTGGATGAAGACAGTAGGAAAGCAGAGGTTTAGAGGAACGAAAGCGTCTCCATGCATTTATCTGAAACTCTCACCAATGATTTACATAAGTATTTCTATCCTTATTTTATTATTTAAGTTTCGAAAACCCCAAAACCATTTTATATCCGCCTGACTGAGATTTACAAGATGACCATAGCTTGCTTCATACGAACAATCTCCGTGGGATCGACCCTTACTCGCGTAAGGTTTATTACTTGGACGACCCAGTGCACTTGCTGGTTAGTTGTGCGAAGTTGTGATAAAAAGTTGAGATTACAATTGAGCGTACCATGTTGATGGCGCCATTGATGATCACAATTTCGTGCACCAGTGGGTCATTTGTGCGAAATGCACAATGGCCGCACGATTCCAGCCTAACTTTCTGGACGTTGAATCTTTACGCCGATCTCCAGGTCACGCGGCCGCGTGGATGACGCGGTCGCGTGGGAAGTGTATTTTCACCATTTGACGCGATCGCATAGATGATGCGGTCGTGTCGGGCACCCACTTTTTTTTTTATGCAGTATGCAGAATGCAATAATTAATATGAATGCGATGCAAAATTCCAGGTTCAATATTATAAAATAAAATAAAACTTGAAAACAAACAAAACAAAATAAAAATTGAAAAATGAACGATCATACCATGGTGGGTTGTCTCCCACCTAGCACTTTTAGTTAATGTCCTTAAGTTGGACATTGGAGGGGATTCCTGTTATGGCGGCTTATGTTTAAATTCATCCAAAAATCTCCACCAATGCTTGGAATGCCAATAGCCTGTGGGGTCCCAAACTAGGCATGTAAAGCTCCTGAGCAGCTTTAAACAAATTTTTAGGCTCCCAGAATGACGAATGTCGGAATAGATTCCAGGATCCCAAACTTTGCTTTTAAATTCGCCTCCGTCTTGATCTATATTTTTCCTTCTTGGCGGTTTAGAAAGTAGATTCTCACCATGGTGACCAAACGTTTTCCGAGATCCATTCAATTGAACATGATACCAATCCGTGCACTTCAAGTTGAAGCGTGGAACATTATTGAACCTTGTGCACCAGCTCTGAGCACAAGCCATTTCCCTCTTACTCTTAAAGCCGCAGAGAGCTCTAAGCTGGCCATCTGTTTCAAGCAAACCGTATTCAAGTGAAAAAGTAAAGTTAAAGGTCAAGGATTGTACGCACTTGAAGCTTTTATTGGGTGGTAATGGCCTTGGGGTAGGTGTTTCCGGTGGTTTTGTAAGTTCTACTCCCTTGTGCTCTTCTGTGAATTCCTCCACTTCTTTGCAAGTTTCTTCAAATGCATCTGTGTCCTGGTCAAAGTCTTCTGTGTCTTCCTCATCACTCGAGTCATAGATTGGAGGTTGAGAGAAATCTACCTCTGCATCATCTTCATATTCATTTGGGGAAGATTCTTCGATCTCAGAGAATTCACTTGCGGATGCAAGTTTATTACTAAGAGAACTTGACTTGTGACTATCATCATCAAGGGAATTTGTGTCCTGGGTTATTCTGTCTAGTTCTTCATAAACGACTTGCCTTGGGGATTGTGCACTGTCCTCCTTAGCATCAACTGTAACGTCCTTGACGGAGTTCTCCTCAGCTCTGAATTCCCATGGAGGTTCAGCGTCTCCTAGATCTTCAACCAACTATTCTTCTTGCGTAATGACAGCTTCTTCTACTTGTTCTAGTACGAATTCATTCTCTGTCTTGTCCACTGGAGTTTCTAGTATTTCCTTCATGCTATGCTCTTCGTTAGATTGTCCACATGGGGCTATGGTTGGTCCTTGAATGTTCGAACGTCTAGAAGCTAATTGAATTACTGCTTGCTCCAATTGTCGAATGGTTGTTTGAAGTTTATTTTCTGTTTCCTTGAGGCGAACCTCTGATTCTCGGGGTGATGGATTTGGACATGATACATAGGGAAGTGGTGGTGCTTGGGAGTGATTGGATTGGAACTGGGGTAAATAGGGATCATGTCGTGGCGAATGGTGAAGAGAAACTTGTGAGTGTGGTGTTTCGAGGTTATGTTGAGAGGATGGTCTATAGGCACGGTGTGGGGCTTGTTGGTAGTTACAAGGTTGTCCACCATATCTATCAGCTGGGTATGCATTGTAGAATGGTCGTTGTCCATGATATCTTGGAGGGTGTTGTTGCCTAAAGGGTTGATTAGATCATCTTAGCTCCATCCATCCTTGATTGGTCTGACCTTGACGCATATTTCTGCTGTAACTTCTATTTCCTTCAACAAAGTTAGAACCAAACTCAAAGCGAGAGGGGTGAGAGTTCATAGTAGCAAATAAAATTAAAAAGGAAAAAAAAAAATAAATAAACAAGTAAAAGAAAAATATTTACAATAACCAATAATAAGGCACACGTTAGCAGTTCCCCGGCAACGGTGCCATTTTGACGAGAGAAACTTTTGCGTGGTCTAGAAATTTGCGGATAAATCCTCGTTGCAAGTATAGTTTCTAAACCTTCAAAAGTCCTTTCATACAAACGTTTTGGTTGTCACAAGTAACAAACCCCTAAATAAATTGTTAACCGAAGTATTCAAACCTCGGGTCGTCTTCTCAAGGAACTGCAGGGAAGTATGTTCTTATTATTGGTTATGGAGATTGTAAATTCGGGGTTTCAAGAATAAGGAACAAATATGACAAATAATTTAAATAGCAATTAAAATAAATAAATACTGTAAAGCAAATTTTTGGCAAGGGATGAGAAATTGGAAGTCCAAATTAGTTACCCTTCTCAACAATAAAGAAGATTGAATCTTAATTCCACTTAGTTAACCTTTGCTAAAGCAAAGGAAAGTCAAGGGATTAATTAGTTTGACCTTCGAATCCTATTTGTTGAATTGGATAACTCCTGAGTTACTGATTTCTTAACCAAGACCAAAAGGGAAAAAGTAAATTTGCTGGAATAAAAATGTCTTCAGATTGAAAGCAATGGTGACATGAATAAAAGAAAGCAATAATAAACTGAATTACCTCAATTAACATTAATTCAAATAATCTGGAACATAGAAGAATTCATAAATTAAATGGCAAAAGTAAATAATCAACTAAAGTAATGGAATGAATAAAAGTGAAAGGGAAGCTTAAAGTAAAGGAACATTAAACCTGGGATCGAGAGTCACTCCTAAAACTAAGAGAAATCCTAAATCCTAAGAGAGAGAGAGGAGAGAACCTCTCTCAAAACTAAATCTAAATCATGAGAAGTAACTAAATTGGCGAGCTATCCCTGAATGGATGCATTCCCTCACTTCATAACCTCTGGTCTATGCCTTCTGGACTTGGGTTTGGGCCAAAAAGGGCTTCAGAAATCGCTGGGAGCATTTTCTGCAATTTCTGGTGCGTGGCCTCTGTCACGCGTCCGCGTGGGTCACGCGGTCGCGTCATTCGGAGCTTTTCTTGTCATGTGGTTACGTTAGTCATGCGGCCGCGTCATATGTGTTTTGCTTAAGGTGCGCAGTCGCGTCGGTCATGCGGCCTCGTCGCTGTTGATTCGCGCTTGGCATGCGTCCGCGTCGCCCATGCGATCGCGTGGATGCCAGTTTCTTTAAAAACTCCATTTTGTGCTTTCCTTCCATTTTTGTATGTTTCCTTTTCCATCTTTTAAGTCATTCCTGCCTTAGAAGATCTGAAACTACTCAACACACTAATCACGGCATCGAATGGAAATAAAGGTAATTAAAATAATTAATTTTAAAGCATAAGAAACATGTTTTTCACATACATCACATAATAAGGAAGGAAAAGTAAAACCATGCAATTAATAGGAATAAGTGGGTAAAGGATTGAATAAATCACTCAAACTAAGCACAAAATATATCATAAAATATGGGTTTATCAGTGTTCCATTCATCTCTGCCCAGGTTTCAAAATTCCCCACTGCTATGCGTTTTTGGGTAGTTAGTGTTGAAATCTTGTGATTTTGGTTGTTTAGGGATACTCTAACATGGATTCTAAGTGGGTTCTATCCCTATTTCATATGGGCTGAGGTAAGAAGTACTCAAACCCTTGTGATTTATCATTTTCATGAATCCTAGGTTAATGTATATATGTGAAATTGGTTATGTTAGTGTATTTGGTGATTTTGGTGCACAATTGGGAGGTTGGTGTTGCTTGAGGAGCTTTGATGAGGCTTGGAGCTAAGGGTTGGTGGAGACTTCCAAGAAGAAGCTCAATTATTTTGGCTACAAGAGGTATGGTTTAAGTTTTATTTAAGTACCGTGTGCTGTGATGAGAATTCCTAGGCTAGATGCCCCTAGGATTAAGTTTAGATTGTGCAAATAGTTGGTACTAATATGCATAGTTGTTATGTAATGAGAATTGATGATTGAGTTGAGAATTGTGTGAATTTATATGTTTAGTGTGTTGAGAATTTGATGAATTGAATAATGAATATCGGTTTGTAGAATATGCATTTAACATATGAATTTGGGCCGGAGGCCGAAAAGAGGGAAGGAAGGTAAGTTAATGTGTGTATTGTATGATGATGTAAGAGATTGGATGGATTTTAGATATTGAATGTGTGAATAATTGGTTTGGTTATTGAATGATAAGGTTTGAGGAATTGAGGTGTGGAATTTGATAGTTTTGGGTGAAATTGTGTAGATGAGGTAGGTTTGGTTTTGGTTGAGTGTAATTATGTGAATGTAGTTGGGTTGTGGTCATTTGGATGAGTGGAAATGTATTTGGCTTGTGAACATTAGAAAAATTGGTGATCTCTATTTTTGGGTAAAAACTTATTTTTGACCAACTTTTTCGGTTTGTAACTCGGTCCACGGAGTTTGGAATACTTCAAAATTGAATTTTTATGAAATTTTATTCAACGATCTTTCCAACGGTTTAGAAATAGTAGAAAAAGGAATTTTGTAGAAGAAGTTATGTGTGTTGGAAGTTTGGGGTTTGAAAATGTAATTCTGCAGCTTTTTAACTTAGTAAAACGTACTCCGACGCCCACGCATGGCCGACGCGCACGCGTCACTCACGATTTTTTACCCTCTCATACGTGCGCCTGGCCGACGCATACGCATCGATGTACAGATTCAAGTGCCCAGCCAAAGTTCTTCAGAGTTGTGCGGGTATTGTTCTTGTTTTGTGCGAGGGGCACAAAACGTACCCACGCGTACGCGTGGCTGACGCGCAGGCGTCACTTTACTTTTCTCCCATCCAAGCGTAAGCGTGGGCACGCGTACATGGTGCACAGAATTGCAATCACACCTTTGTAACTCTGCACAACTAACCAGGAAGTGCACTGGGTCGTCCAAGTAATACCTTACGTGAGTAAGGGTTGATCCCACAGAGATTGTCAGTTTGAAGCAAGCTATGGTTATCTTGTAAATCTTAGTCAGGAGATTAGTGATAAAACTGATTTTGTTTATAAAAAGTAAATAACATGAATTGAATAATACTTGTGATTTAGTGATGAGGAACTGGTTGAGGTTCCGGAGATGCTCTATCGTCTGAATCTCTGCTTTCCTACTAGTTTCTTCTCCAAACACGCATGGCTTCCTTCCATGGCAAGCTGTATGTTGGTGGATCACCGTTGTCAATGGCTACCATCCGTCCTCTCGGATGAAAACTACCAGGTATGGTTTCTGTATGGCTAATCAACTGTCGGATCTCTCGTCTCGGATGAAAAATACCAGGTACAGCTACCGCACGGCTAATCATCTGTCGGTTCTCACTTGTGTCGGAATAGGATCTCTCTATCCTTTTGCACACTGTCACTGCGCCCAATAGTCGCGAGTTTGAAGCTCGTCACAGCCATCCCGTTCCATATCCTACTCGGAATACAACAGTCAAGGTTTAGACTTTCCGGATCTCAGGAATGCTGCCAATTGGTTGTAGCCTCTACCACGAAGGTTCTAATCTCACAGACTCGGTTCGTGGATCAGAGACCCAAGAGATACGCACTCAAGCTGTCGCCCAATGACTACGTTGAGCTCAGATAGAACAAAAGTGGTTTTCAAGCACACGTTCATAAATTTGAGAATGATGATGAGTGTCACGGATCATCATATTCATCATATTGAAGTATGAGTGAGTATCTTAGAACAGAAGCAAGTGTGATTGAATAGAAAACAGTAGTAATTGCATTAATCCATTGAAACACAGTAGAGCTCCTCACCCCACCTATGGGGTTTAGAGACTCATGCTGTAGAAGATGCAATATGAGATGTAAAATGTCAAAAGTTCCAAAATGAATACCTGAAAATAGTTTTTATACTAAACTAGTAACTTAGGTTTACAGAAAATGAGTAACTAAGTATAGATAGTGCAGAAATCCACTTTTGGGGCCTAGTTGGTGAGTGTTTGGACTGAGCTTTGAAGCTTTCACGTGTATAGGCCATTCTTGGAGTTAAACCCCAGCTTGGGTGCCAATTTGGGCTTTTAACTCCAGTTCTGGTGCCAGTTCCGGCGTTTTACGCCAGAAAAAGGTCTCTGGCTGGCGTTTAACGCCAGTTTGGGCCATCAAACCTTGGGTAAAGTATGGACTGTTATATATTTCTGGAAATTCCAAGATATCTACTTTCCATTGCAATTGAGTGCGTGCCAGTTGGGCTTCTGTAACTCTAGAAAATCCACTTCGAGTGCAAGAGGGTCAGAATCCAACAGCATCTGCAGTCCTTTCTCAGCCTCTAAATCAGATTTTTGCTCAGGTCCCTCAATTTCAGCCAGAAAATATCTGAAATTACAGAAAATCACACAAACTCATAGTAAAGTCCAGAAATGTGATTTTTGCATAAAAACTAATAAAAATATAATAAAAAGTAACTAAAATATGCTAAAACTACCTAAAAACAATGCCAAAAAGCGTATAAAATATCCTCTCATCACAACACCAAACTTAAACAGTTGCTTGTCCCCAAGCAACTAGATAAATAAGATAGGATAAAAAGAAGATAATGATGCAATAACATCTCTTCAATAAAGCTCACAATTCAAATTAAATGAGCGGGGCTTATAGCTTTTTGCTTCTGAACAGTCTTGGCATCTTAATTATCCTCTAAAGCTCAGAATGATTGGATTCTTTAGGAATTCAGAACTCAGATAGTGTTATTGACTCTCCTAGTCTTAGTTTTGTTGATTCTTGAACACAGCTACTTTATGAGTCTTGGTCGTGACCCTAAGCATTTTGTTTTCCAGTATTACCACCGAATACATAAATGCCACAGACACATAACTGGTGACCCTTTTCAGATTGTGACTCAGCTTTGCTAGAGTCCCTAGTTAGAGGTGCCTAGAGTTCTTAAGCGCACTCTTTTTGCTTTGGACCACGACTTTAACCGCTCAGTCTCAAGCTTTTTACTTGACACCTTCTTGCCACAAGCACATGGTTAGGGACAGCTTGATTTAGCCGCTTAGGTCAGGATTTTATTCCTTTGGGCCCTTCTATCCATTAATGCTCAAAGGCTTGAATTCTTTTTTTACCCTTGCCTTTTAGCTTAAAGGGTTACTGGCTTTTTTTAAAGCTTTTTCCTCTTCACTGCTTTTTCTTGCTTCAAGAATCAATTTTATGACTTTTCAGATTATCAATAACATGTCTCTTTTTCATCATTCCTTTAAGAGCCAATACATACTTGCATCTTTAGTATCAAAACATGCCCTGTTCATGCATTCATTCAGAGAGCTAAAGTAATGCCACCACATATAAATAATTTGAATTTTTCTTATTAATACACTCAAAATGGTTGCACCCTTATTCCTAAAAATCTACTATTTTATTCATGTTTAATGATGGTAAGAGGAATAAATTATAGCCAATTTGGAAAAAATAAAATACTACTCATGCAATTTAGATTTCATTAATTAAAATAACAGAGAATTAAAATGGAAATTTAAATACTACTAATACTTATGGAATAATAATTAAAGACATAAAAATAAACGACTCTAATACTAATGCTCATGTAATCTGCTAAAATACATTTCTAATAACAAAAGTTATCACAGAGTTAGAACTCAACAATCTTTATTTTGGGAGATAAGTGCTCCTTCAATCTGTGGGACGTTCGGCGCTTCAGGGAACAGCTTCTGGCGCTTCAACTCCTATTGATCATGCCCCTGCTTCTCTTGTTCCTTGAACAATTTGCAGAGCATGCTGTTTTGATTTTGTCGCTCTTCTTTGAGTTGATCCATAGCTTTTTACAGCTTATTGATAGAAGCTTCTAAGCGAGCCTAGAATTTAAATTGAGGAATTTCTGGGAGGAGCTCATGCGCCCTCCTCTTGCTGGGGTTGTCTTGAACTTGAGGTCCATCCATCACCTTCTTAGTGATTGGGCGTTCAACTGGGATATATTCATCCACACCCATCTTTACCCCCGTATCTTTACATAACAGACTAATCAAGCTTAGATAAGCCAATTTGGCATCAGTGGATTCTTTGTTTGCAAATATGTAAATTGCACCAGGGATCAGCTGATGAATCTCTACCGCTTTCCCTAGCATAATACAGTGAATCATTATTGCCCTCTTGACAGTGACTTCAGAGCAGTTGCTGGTTGGGAGTATAGAACGCCCAATGAAATCCAGCCAACCTCTAGCAACTGGTTTGAGATCTCCTCTCTTTAGCTGGTTTGGGACACATTTTGTATTAGTAATCCACTTAGTTCCAGGGAGGCATATGTCCTCTAGAACTTGGTCTAGCCTTTTATCTTTGGCCATTCTCCTATTAAAGGACTCTGGATCATCTTGTAGTTGTGGAAGCTTGAGAACTTCTCTCACTTTGTCAAAGTTGAAGTAGATAATCTTCTCTCTGACCACAGTCCGAAAGGAATGGAAAGCAGTTCCCTCTAATCTTTGCTTATCCGTCATCCACAGATTTGCATAGAATTCTTGGATCATGTTTCTTCCAACATGTATCTCAGGATTAGCCAGGACTTCCTAGCCCTTGTTTCGAATCTGCTCTTGGATCTCCGGGTATTCGTCTTCTTTTAGATTGAACTTAAGTTCCGGGATCACTGATCTTCTACACACAATTTTGAAGTAATGGTCTGCATGTTCTTTGGTGCAGAAATTCTCATGCATCCAAGGTAGTTTTGGATTGTTTTCTTTCTTTCCTCTTTAAGTGGGTTGTTTTCCTTTAGGAGCCATGATCTCAGTCTGTTTTATCTCAGTGATCACAGAAAATCACACCAAACTTAGAGGTTTGCTTGTCCTCAAGCAAAAGAAAAGAAAGAAGAGGAATAGAGGGAGAGAAGAATTTGAATAATGGGTCAAGGAGGTTGGCCGAATGTATATTTAAAGGGGAGGGAGGGAATGGGTTTCGAATCCTTTTTAGAAAAAGATAAGATAGAAAGATATGATTGATAAAAGATAAACATGATATGAAAAAGATACGATTTTAAATTTAAAAGAGATGAAAAAGATATGAGGAAGTTAAATCTGAATTTTTGGTAATGCATCTTAAGAAATAAAAGATAATATGGATGACTTAAAAAGATTTAGAAAGAAATTTGAAAGATAAATGAGTTTTAAAAACGTGTTGAAAAAGAATTGAAAAGAATTTATAGGATTATTAATTTTTGGAATTGGAAATTGAAAGATGAATATTTGTAACATTTTTATGCAGAAAATTATGAATTAAAACATGAAAATTCGAAAAAAATTGAATTGGCAATGAAAGTACCTCCCCCTTGCTGTTCTGGCGTTAAACGCCCAGAATGATAGCCATTCTGGCGTTTAACGCCCATCTGGTTGCCATTTTGGGCGTTTAAGGCCCAGCCAGGTATCCTTTGTTATTAGGTTTTTTTTTTCTGAACGTCCAAGATGCTACTGTTTCTGGCGTTAAACGCCGAGAATGATACCTTTACTGGCGTTTTAACGCCAGTGAGCTCTTTTTCTTTGTGATTCCTCTGCTTTATGTTCTAAACCTTCATTTGTCTGTATTATTTACTAAAATGTATTAACAAACAAGAATAATAAAATTAAATTAACTTATATAATTGTTATAAACATCTAATTTTTGCTAATGGCTGGGTTGCCTCCCAACAAGCGCTTCTTTACTGTTTTTAGTTGGACTTTATTGAGCTTTAATTTAGTCTCCGTTTTGAGCATTCTTGCTCAACATTGCCTTTGAGATAATGCTTGACTCTTTGTCCATTAACAATGAACTTTTTGTTAGAGTCAATATCCTAAAGCTCTACATATCCATATAGTGACACAATTGTAATCACATATGGTCCCTTCTACCGAGATTTCAATTTCCCAGGGAACAATCTGAGCCTAGAGTTAAACAGCAGAACCTTCTGTCCTGGCTCAAAGACTCTAGATGACAGCTTTCTATCATGCCACCTCTTTGCTTTCTCCTTGTAAATGTTAGCATTTTCGAAAGCATTGAGTCTGAACTCCTCCAGCTCATTCAACTGGAGTAAAATTTTCTCTCCAGTTACCTTAGCATCAAGGGTTTGGAATCTGGTTGCCCAGTAGGCCTTGTGTTCCAGTTCCACAGGAAGAGGACATGCTTTTCCATACACATGCTGGTATGGCGAAGTCCCTATAGGAGTCTTGAATGCGGTTCTGTATGCCCACAGAGCATCATCCAGACTTCTTGCCCAATCGCTTCTACGGGTACTTACAGTCTGTTCTAGGATTCATTTTAGTTCTCTATTTGAGACTTCAGCCTACCCATTTGTCTGTGGATGATATGGAGTTGCCACTTTGTGGTTAATTCCATATCGGATCAGAGCAGAGTCAAGCTGTTTATTGCAGAAATGAGTGCCTCCATCACTGATTAGTACCCTAGGGACACCAAACCTGCTGAAGATGTGCTTCTGGAGGAACTTCATCACTGTCTTAGTATCATTAGTAGGTGTTGCTATTGCCTCTACCCATTTAGATATATAGTCTACTGC
Organism: Arachis ipaensis; assembly: GCF_000816755.2. Classification (NCBI taxonomy): domain Eukaryota; kingdom Viridiplantae; phylum Streptophyta; class Magnoliopsida; order Fabales; family Fabaceae; genus Arachis; species Arachis ipaensis. The sequence goes on along the minus strand of NC_029792.2, from coordinate 83,907,959 downwards.
CACCAGAATATAAGTGTTTGAATATGATGGTGGGAAAGGCCCTATGAAGTCAATACCCCATACATCAAATAACTCAATCTCTAAGATCCCTTGCTGAGGCATAGCATAACCGTGAGGCAGATTACCAGCTTTCTGGCAGCTGTCACAGTTACGTACAAACTCTCGGGAGTCTCTATAGACAGTAGGCCAGTAGAAGCCACATTGGAGAACCTTTGTGGCTGTTTGCTCACCTCCGAAATGTCCTCCATATTGTGATCCATGGCAATGCCATAGGATCTTCTGTGCCTCTTCTATAGGCCCACATCTACGGATTATTCCGTTTGCACATCTCTTAAAGAGATATGGTTCATCCCACAAGTAGTACTTTGCATCAGAAACCAATTTTTTTTGTGTGCTGCTTACTGTACTCTTTGGGTATGAATCTCACAGCTTTATAGTTTGCAATGTCTGCAAACCATGGTACTTCCTGAATGGCAAAGAGTTGCTCATCCGGAAAGGTTTCAGAGATCTCAGTAGGAGGGAGGGACGCTCCTGCTACTGGTTCTATCTGGGACAGGTGATCAGCTACTTGGTTCTCTGTCCCTTTTCTGTCTCTTATTTCTATATCAAACTCTTGCAGAAGTAACACCCATCTTATGAGTCTGGGTTTTGAATCCTGCTTTGTGAGGAGATATTTTAGAGCAGCATGGTCAGTGTACACAATCACTTTTGATCCTACTAAATAAGATCTGAACTTGTCAATGGCGTAAACCACTTTAAGCAACTCCTTTTCTGTGGTTGTGTAATTCTTCTGTGCGTCATTTAAAACAAGGCTAGCATAATAAATGACATACAGAGGCTTGTCATGCCTCTATCCCAATACTGCACCAATGGCATGGTCACTAGCATCACACATTAGTTCAAATGATAATGTCCTGTCTGGTGCAAAAATGACTGGTGCTGTGACCAGCTTAGCTTTTAGAGTCTCAAACGCCTGCAGATACTCTGTGTCAAAGACAAATGGTGTATCAGCAGCTAGTAGATTTCTCAGAGGTTTAACATTGGCAGGTGGTGGTAATTTTTCAATTACCTCTACCTTAGCTTGATCCACCTCTATTCCCTTGTTCAAAATTTTGTACCCAAGGACAATTCCTTCAGTCACCATAAAGTGACATTTCTCCCAGTTTAAAACCAGGTTAATATCTTAGCATCTTTTCAGAACAAGTGCTAGATGGTTAAGACAGGAGCTGTATGAGTCTCCAAATACTAAGAAGTCATCCATAAAGACTTCCAGAAATTTCTCTAACATATCAGAGAAGATAGAGAGCATGCACCTCTGAAAGGTTGCAGGTGCATTGTACAGACCAAATGGCATCCTTCTGTAGGTAAATACTCCAGATGGACATGTGAATGCTGTTTTCTCTTGGTCCTGAGGATCTACTGCAATTTGGTTGTAACCTAAATAGCCATCCAAAAAGCAGTAATATTCATGACCTACTAGTCTCTCTAGCATCTGGTCTATGAATGGTAAAGGAAAATGATCTTTTCTGGTGGCTGTATTGAGCCTTTTATAGTCAATACACATACGCCACCTTGTAACTGTTCTTGTGGGAACCAGTTCATTCCTTTCATTATGAACTACTGTCATACCTCCCTTTTTGGGGACAACTTGGACAGGGCTCACCTAGGGGCTATCAGAAATAGGATAAATAATCCCAGCCTCTAGTAACTTAGTTACCTCTTTCTGCACCACCTCCTTCATGGCTGGATTCAGCCGCCTCTGTGGTTGAACCACTAGCTTAGCATCATCCTCTAATAGGATCTTGTGCATGCATCTGGCTAGGCTAATGCCCTTGAGATCACTTATGGACCACCCAAGAGCTGTCTTGTGTGTCCTCAGCACCTGAATTAGTGCTTTCTCTTCCTGTGGCTCTAAAGCAGAGCTTATGATTACCGAAAAAGTGTCAACTTCTCCCATAAATGTATATTTCAGGGATGGTGGTAGTGGTTTGAGCTCGTGTTTAGGAGGCTTCTCCTCTTCCTGAGGATTTTACAAAGGTTCTTCTATTTTCTCTGGTTCCTCCAGATCAGGCTGAACATCTTTAAAAATATCCTCTAGCTATGATTCAAGACTCTCAGTCATATTGACCTCTTCCACCAGGGAGTCAATAATATCAGCGCTCATGCAGTCTTTTGATGTGTCTGGATGCTACATAGCTTTGACAGCATTCAACTTAAACTCATCCTCATTGACTCTCAGGGTTATCTCCCGTTTTTGGACATCAATGAGGGTTCGTCCAGTTGCTAGGAAAGGTCTTCCTAGAATGAGGGTTGCACTCTTGTGCTCCTCCATTTCTAGCACTACAAAGTTAGTGGAAAAGGCAAATGGCCCAACCTTGATAATCATGTCCTCAATTACGCCTGATGGAATTTTAATGGAGCCATCAACAAGTTAGAGACATATTCGGGTTGGTTTGACTTCTTCAGTCAAACCAAGCTTTCTGATAGTGGATGCAGGGATCAGATTGATACTTGTCCCAAGATCACATAAAGCTATCTGGGTACAAGCACCCTCTAATGTGCATGGTATCATAAAGCTTCCGGCAATAAAAAAGCTTAAACATAAAATAAAATTACCTAATCTAAGCAACATGATGAACCGTCAGTTGTCCAAACTCGAACAATCCCCGGCAACGGCGCCAAAAACTTGGTGCACGAAATTGTGATTCACACTTTTCAAAATTTCGCACAACTAACTAGCAAGTGCACTGGGTCGTCCAAGTAATAAACCTTACGTGAGTAAGGGTCGAAACCACGGAGATTGTCGGCTTGAAGCAAGCTGTGGTCATCTTGTAAATCTCAGTCAGGCAGATTCAAATGGTTATGAGGTTTTGACAATTAAAAGATAAATAAAACATAAAATAAAATAGAGATACTTATGTAATTCATTGGTTGGAATTTTAAATAAGCGTTTGGAGATGCTTTACTGCTTCTGAACCTCTACTTTCCTATTTCCTTCTTCCAATCATGTGTGCTCCCTTCCATGGCAAGCTATATGATCCTCTCGGATGAAAAATACCAGGTACGATCTCTACACGGCTAATCAACTGTCGGATTTCTCGTCTCGGATGAAAAATACCAAGTACAGCTACCGCACGGCTAATCATATGTCGGTTCCCGCTAGCGTCGGAATAGGACCCTTGTCCTTTTGCACACTGTCACTGCGCCCAACATTCGCAAGTTTGAAGCTCATCATAGTCGTCCCTTCCCAGATCCTACTCGAAATACCACAGACAAGGTTTAGACTTTCCAGATCTCAGGATATGGCTGCCAATTGGTTCTAGGCTATACCACGAAGATACTAATCTCACGGACTCAGTCCGTGTATTAGATATCCAAGAGAATATACTCCAGCTGTCGTCCAATGACTACGTTGAATCATGTAGACCGCTTATGGTTGTCAGGCACGCGGATCTTGGCTAAGCGAGTAACGAAGCTCCACACCTTAATCTATGGGGTGTAGAAACTCCACCGTAGAAAATACATAAGAGAAAAAGGTCTAGGCATGGCCGAATGGCCAGCCTCTCCAAATGTGAAAAATGGCATAAGCTCCCTAATACAATAGTAAAAAGTGCTATTTATACTAAACTAGTTACTAGGGATTACAGAAAATAAGTAACTAAGTGCAGATAGTGCAGAAATCCACTTCCGGGGCCCACTTGGTGTGTGCTTCAGCTGATCATTGAAGCTTTCACGTGCATAGGCCATTCTTGGAATTAAACGCTAGCCTGGGTGCCAGTTTGGGCGTTTAACTCTAGTTCTGGTGCCAGTTCTGGCGTTTTACTCTAGAAAAAAGATCTCTGGCCGGCGTTTAGACGCCAGTTTGGGCCATCCAATCTCGAGCAAAGTATGGACTATTATATATTGCTGGAAAGCCCAAGATGTCTACTTTCCAACGCAATAGAGAGCGTGAAAATTGGGCCTCTATAGCTCCAGAAAATCTACTTCGAGTGCAGGAGGGTCAGAATCCAACAGCATCTGCAGTCCTTTTTCAGCCTCTGAATCAGATTTTTGCTGAGGTCCCTCAATTTCAGCCAGAAAATACCTGAAATCACAGAAAAACACACAAACTCATAGTAAAGTCCAGAATATGATTTTTGCATAAAAACTAATAAAAATATAATAAAAAGTAACTAAAAGTTACTAAAAACTATGTAAAAACAATGCCAAAAAGGGTATAAATTATCCGCTCATCACAACACCAATCTTAAATTGTTGCTTGTCCCCAAGAAACTAAAAACAAAATAGGATAAAAAGAAGAGAAAATATAATAAATTCCAAACTTATCAATGAACTTGGTTCCAATTAGATGAGCGGGGTAGTAGCCTTTTTGCTTCTGAACAGTTTTGGCATCTTACTTTATCCTTTGAAGTTTAGAATGATTAGCATCCATAGGAACTTAGAATTCAGATAGTGTTATTGATTCTCCTAGTTCAGTATGTTGATTCTTGAACACAGCTACTTTATGAGTCTTGGCCGTGACCCTAAGCATTTTGTTTTCCAGTATTACCACCGGATACATAAATGCCACAGACACATATCTGGGTGAACCTTTTCAGATTGTGACTCAGCTTTGCTAGAGTCCCCAGTTAGAGGTGCCTAGAGCTCTTAAGCATACTCTTTTTGCTTTGGACCACGACTTTAACCGCTCAGTCTCAAGCTTTTCACTTGACACCTTTACGCCACAAGCCCATGTTTAGGGACAGCGTGATTTAGCCACTTAGGCCAGGATTTTATTCCTGTGGGCCCTCCTATCCATTAATGCTCAAAGCCTTGGATCCTTTTTACCCTTGCTTTTTAGTTTAAAGGGCTATTGGCTTTTTCTTCTTGCTTTATCTTTTTCTTTTTCTTTTTTTTTTTATTTTTTCGTATTTTTTTCGCAAGCTTTGTGTTTCACTGCTTTTTCTTGCTTCAAGAATCAATTATATGATTTTTCAGATTATCAATAACATTTCTCTTTTTCATTATTCTTTCAAGAGACAACAATTTTAACATTCATAAACAACAATATAAAAAATATGCACTATTGATAAACCCATATTTCATGAGTTCTTTTGTGCTTAATTTGAGTGATTTATACAATCCTTCACCTACTTATTCACATTAATTGCATGATTTTACCTTCCCTTCCTTATTATGTGATGTAAATGAAAAACATATTTCCTAAGCTTTAAAATTAATTAATTTAATTACCTTTATTTCCATTCGATGCTGTGATTAGTGTGTTGAGTAGTTTCAGATTTTCTAAGGCAGAATGACTTAAAGGATGGAAAAGGAAACATACTAAAATGGAAGGAAAAAGTAAAAAAGAGCTTTTAAGGAAACTGGTACTCACGCGATCGCATGGACGACGCGATCGCGTGCCAAGCACGAATCAACAGTGACGCGGCCGCATGACTGACGCGACCGCACGCCTTAGGCAGAACGCACATGACGCGGTCGCATGACTGACGCGACCGCGTGGCAAGGAAAAGCTCCAAATGACGCGACCGCGTGACCCACGCGGACGCGTGACAGAGGCCACGTATCAGAATTTACAGAATACGCCCCCAGCGAATTCTGAAGCCCTTTTTGGCCCAGATCCAAGTACAGACAGCATAGACCAGAGGTTATAAAGTGTGGGAATGCACCCATTCAAGAGAGCTCGCATATTTTACCTTTCAATGATTTAGATCTAGTTGAGAGGGAGATCTTCTCTCTCTCTTTTAGGATTTAGGATTTCTTCTTGTTTGAAGAGTAACTCTGGATCCCAGGTTTAATGTTCTTTTATTTTAGTTTTACTTTTATTTATTTATTCCAACATTTGAATTGATTATTATAATTTGATTTAAGAATTCTTCCATGTTACAGACTGTTATTTGAATTAATAATAATTGAGGTATTTTCAGTTCATGATTGTTCTCTTCGATTTACGTTACCATTGCTTCCCATCTAAGGATATTTTTATTATTCCAGCAATTTTACTTTTTCCCCTTTTGGTTCTGGTTAAGAATTTAGACATGGTGGACAACCTTGTAACTACCAACAAGCCCCACCCCGTACATATAAACCACCCTTTCAACATAACCTCGAACCACTACACTCACAAGCTTCTCTTCACCATTCGCCACCATATGATCCATCCTTACCCCAATACCAATCCAATCGCTCCCAATCACCACCACTTTCCTTTGTAGCATGTCCAAGTCCAGCAACCTAAGAAGCAGAAGATCGCCTAAGAGAAACAGTAATTAAATTTCAAATAACCATCAAACAACTGGAGCAAGCGATGATTCAATGGGCTTGTAGGTGCTCAAATATACAAGGATCAACCACAGCTCCATGTGGACAGCCCAATGAAGAGCAGAGCATGAAGGAAGTGCCAGAAACTCCAGTGGAAAAGACAGAGCATGAATTTGTACTGGAACAATTAGAAGAAGCTGTCTTTGTTCAAGAAGAAGAGTTGGTTGAAGATCTAGGAGATGCTGAACCTCCATGGGAATCCAGAATTGAGGAAAACTCCGTCCAGGATGCTACAGTTGATGCTAAGGAGGATATTTCTCCAAGGCAAATCGTTTATAAAGAATCAGACGGAATAATCCAAGAAACAAATTCCCTTGATGATGATAGTCACAAGTCTAGCTCTCTTAGTGATGAACTTGCATCTGCAAGTGAATTCTCTGAGATCAAAGAATCTTCCCCAAGTGAATATGAAGATGATGTAGAGGTAGATTTCTCTCAACCTCCAATCTATGACTCAAGTGATGAGGAAGACACAGAAGACTTTGACCAAGACACAGATACAATTGAAGATCTTTGCAAAGAAGTAGAGGAATTCACAGAAGAGCACAAGGAAACAGAACTTGCAGAACCACCAAAAACACCTATCCCAAGGCCATTACCACCTAATAAAAGCTTCAAGTGGGTACAATCCTTAACTTATAACTTTACTTATTCACTTGAATATGGTTTGCTTGAAACAGATGGCCAGCTTAGAGCTCTCTGCGGCTTTAAGAGTAAGAGGGAAATGGCTCGTACTCAGAGCTGGTGGACAAGGTTCAATAAGGTTCCACGCTTCAC
>NC_029792.2:83889872-83900804 GCF_000816755.2 Arachis ipaensis | reverse complement strand
ATTTTAATTTATTAAACCTGGAATCATGCATAACATTCATGTTAATCATTGCATTCTGCATTTTTCATGCATAAAAAAAAAAGGGGATGCATGACGCGACCGCATGCCCCATGCGATCACGTCATATCGCGGAAAACACCACCCGTGCGACCGCGTGACCCACGCGGGCGTGATATATATATTGGCGTAAGGATCCAACGAACAGAAAGTTAGGCTGGAATCGTGCGGCCCCTGTGCGTTTCGCACAAATTGGCCCACGCGATCGCATGCCCCATGCGATCGCGTCACTTGCACAATACCAATCCCACGCGACCGCGTGAGCGACGTGATCGCGTCGCATGGATTGCACATCACCCCAAAAGGAGACAGAGAGTTGCACTAAAACGGCGCTCGAGTCGTGCGTTTAGCACAAATTCCAGCGACGCGATCGCGCGACCCACGCGATCGTGTCACCCTTCTTTCCCCCCTCTCATGCGATCACGCACCCCACGCGATCGCGTCACTCCCATTTTCACCCCAACCACGCGACCGCGTGGATTCGAAAATATAACCCCCCCAGCCCGCGAACCCTATCAGTCGCGAGCCCCCCACCCCTAACCCTCTTCTCCCTCTCTGCTCCCTCTCCCTCCAACCACCACCCAGCACCACCCAGCCGCCACCGCCGGCCACCCAGCTGCGCCCCCCTCTCTCTCCGCCACCCACCCGCACCCCCCTTCTTCTATCACTAACCCAAAACCCTCGCTGCCACCGCAACCCCGTGCCCTGCCACCGCGCCGGACGCCGCCGCAGCGACCTTCTTCCCTGTTCCACCCCTCCCGCCTACCAGGTTCCGCAAAACGCAACCCCCTTTTATCCGTTCGTCGTTTTTCTGTATTTTTTTCCGTTTCTGTTCATCATTAGGATAGATAGATATGCATGCTGTAGTGGATTTTTAGGTTGTTAGGTAGCTTAGGCTCTGGTTAGTGGATCTAGGTCTATTTACTTGCACTATTCCTGTTTATGTTTTATCATAACTGCAATTTTGCTGTTCCTGTGACCTCGTTCATATGCTATGATTTCTTCCACTTGCTGCTTGTTACTCTAAATTTTCCTGTTTCTATTCATTGCTGGTAACTGCAGCTAGTTTTTAAATTCATATGAACTGCTATGATTGCTATTTATTTTTTGGGATAATCCAATTTTAGCCGAAATGCTGCCCAAATTTTTTTATTCATGTTTTGGTTTGGCATTCTGAACTCTGTTTTACTCTGCTTTACCCAAACCATTTCATGAATGCTATGGCAGACATTCTTCTCCTCTTTGATTTCCTGGTTCATAAACTACATTTGTGATTCACTGATTCCAATTTTGCTTTCTTTATTTCTATTCGAATCAGCATCACCCTGTTTTCCTTGTTCGATTATGAGTACTTCTATTCTTACCTGTGAATCCTTATTATATGGAATTTTTCTATGCCACTTACTTTAACCCGCACTTTACTAACTCACTAATTTTATTTACTAATTTCTTTTTCAAATTCTAACTTACTAATTTTATTTACTAACTCACTAATTTTATTTACTAATTTTATTTACTAATTTCTTTTTCAAATTCTATCCCAGTCCATCATTGCTCTAATGCATGATTCTTCATGGCGGGAGAAGAACTTCACACAGCAGGAAAAAGCTAACCAGCTGCTCCCTGCGACTGATCCTATAAAATTTGCAAACCGGTACTATGAATTGAAGTACCCGGCTTTTGCAAATTCCAGAAATCTATACCTGGAACGAACTCTAAAGATTCCAGAAGCCCTTCAGCAGTACACCACTGAGCAAATTAAGCAAAGGGGCTGGTTCTTTCTGGAAGGGGCTGGTTCTTTCTGGAGAGAACACTAACAGAGGTCAATTCATCTTGGGTATGGGAATTCTACTGCAACTACTATCTCACTACCCTAGATGCAGTGAACCTGAGAGGAAAACAACTTCTGGTCACTGAGGAGGCCTTAGAGGACATTTTCCGGCTCCCAGCCAAGTCCGATCAGCCTGATGGTGATTCAAAAGCTGAGGAGGACATGCGCCAGATGAAGTTTGATTGGGATGCCGTAAAGGAACGGATAGCTCTCGACCCGACAGTCCCTTGGGAGATGGGTCAGGACACTACCATGCCTAGAGGGATCAAGAGAGCATACTTGAACGATGAGGCTCGGTTATGGCATCAGATCTTGAGTAATTATGTGATGCCGAGTACTCACAAGACGGAGATCCCGGCTGCTATGATCACCCTCCTTTGGTGTGTGCTGGAGGGTAAGGACCTTTATCTGCCACGTTTCATTCGGCATTATATGGCTAGGGTACACGTCCGAGGCACCCTCCCCTTTCCATATCTAGTTACACAGCTTGGCCGTCGAGCTGACGTGCCATGGGAGGATGCCGATGAGAGACCACCAGCTGCGGATTGCAGGAAGATCATTCCGCACAGTCGGAACTTCTTAGCCCTGGGCCACAGACCAGCACCATTCACTGCTACTGATGAGTCAGCCCCACAGTCTGCTGGACCCTCTTCCTCCACTGCTGCACCACCTACCCCTGCTACCACCACTGCACCTCCACCTGCCACAGAGCCCGTCTATCATCTGGTGCACCGCTTGTTCCGACGACTTGACCAGATGGAGCATCGCAACAAGCGGCGCTATGAGCACCTAAAGCTGATGATACGATCCGACGACATCCCCTCCGAGCATGAAACACTTAAACGCCAGTTTGCTGCTTGTTTCTGGCGTTTAACGCCAATTCCATGCTCTGTTCTGGTTTCAGATTGTGACTCAACTTTGCTAAAGTCCCCAATTAGAGCTGTCCAGGGTTCTTAAGCACACTCTTTTTTTTTTTTTGCTTTAGACCTCGACTTTAACCGCTCAGTCTCAAGCTTTCACTTGACACCTTCATGCCACAAGCACATGGTTAGGGACAGCTTGGTTTAGCCGCTTAGGCCAGGATTTTATTCCTTTAGGCCCTCCTATCCACTGATGCTCAAAGCCTTGGATCCCTTTTATTACCCTTGCCTTTTGGTTTTAAGGGCTTTTGGCTTTTTCTGCTTGCTTTTTCTTTTTTTTTTTCTAAATTTTTTTCGCATTTTTTTTCTGCAAGCTTTGTTCTTCGCTGCTTTTTCTTGCTTCAAGAATCATTTTTATGATTTTTCAGATTATCAAATAATATTTCTCCTTTTCATCATTCTTTCAAGAGCCAACATATTTAACATTCATAAACCTCAATATCAAAAGACATATGCACTGTTCAAGCATTCATTCAGAAAACAAAAAGTATTGTCACCACATCAAAATAATTAAACTAATTTCAAGGATGAATTCGAAACCATGTACTTCTTGTTCTTTTGTAATTAAAATATTTTTCATTTAAGAGAGGTGATGGATTCATAGGACATTCATAGCTTTAAGACATAGACATTCAGACACTAATGATCATATAGTAAAGACACAAAAATAATTAAACATGAAGCATAGTAAACGAAAAATAGGAAAATAAGAACAAGAAGATTAAGGAACGGGTCCACCTTAGTGAGGGTGGCGTCTTCCTCTTCTTGAAGAACCAATGGTGTTCTTGAGTTCCTCTATGTCTCTTCCTTGCCTTTGTTGCTCTTCTCTTATAGCTCTTTGATCTGCAGTCAATTGCTCTACCACTGAATTATGGACCCTTGAGATGAATCTCTCCATCTCCCATGACTCGAAGGTGGAAGCTTTTGCCTTTCCTTTCCTCCTTCTAGAGGTTTCTTCGGCCTTAGGTGCCATAAATGGTTATGGAAAAACAAAAAGCAATGCTTTTACCATACCAAACTTAAAAGGTTTGCTCGTCCTCGAGCAAAAGAAGAAAGAAGTGGAGAAGATGGAGGAGATGGAGGTGTGTGAATGGGTGGGTTTGGGAGGGAAATGGTGAATTTGAATGGTGAGGTAGGTGGGGATCCTGTGGGGTCCACAGATCCAGAGGGGTCAAGGACTTAGCATCCCTGCTCCATTTAGGCATGTGAAACGCCCTTAGAATGCATGTCTGGCGTTAAACGCCAGTTTGCTGCTTGTTTCTGGTGTTTAACGCCAATTCCATGCTCTGTTCTGGCGTTAAACGCCAGTCTGGTGCTTGTTTCTGGTGTTTAACGCCAGCTTGATGCTTCTTTCTGGCGTTAAACGCCAGCTTGTTGCTTCTTACTGGTGTTTAAATGCCAGTAAGCTCTTCCTCCAGGGTGAGCTGTTTTTAATGCTGTTTTTTATTCTGTTTTTGATTTTTCAGTAGTTTTTGTGACTTCACATGATCATCAACCTATAGAAAACATAAAATAGCAATGGAAACTAAATAGATATAGTTAAATAACATTGGGTTGCTTCCCAACAAGTGATTCTTTATTGTCTTTAGCTAGACCTTGCTGAGCTTTTAATCTAGCCTCAGCCTTGAGCACTCTTGCTCAACATTGCCTTCAAGATAATGCTTGATTCTCTGTCCATTAACAATGAACTTCTTATTAGAATCAATGTCTTGAAGCTCTACATAGCCATATGGTGACACACTTGTAATCACATATGGTCCCCTCCACCGGGATTTCAGTTTCCAGGGGAATAGCCTGAGCCTAGAGTTAAATAGCAGAACCTTCTGTCCTGGTTCAAAGACTCTAGATGACAGCTTTCTGTCATGCCACCTTTTTTCTTTCTCTTTGTAAAGCTTGGCATTTTCGAAAGCAGTGAGTCTGAATTCCTCTAGCTCATTCAGCTGGAGCAATCTTTTTTCTCCAGCTAATTTGGCATCAAAGTTTAGGAATCTGGTTGCCCAGTAGGCCTTATGCTCCAGTTCCACAGGCAGATGACAGGCCTTACCATACACAAGCTGGTATGGAGAGGTCCCTATAGGAGTCTTGAATGCTGTTCTGTAAGCCCACAGAGCATCATCCAAGCTTCTCGCCCAATCCTTTCTACGGGTACTTACAGTCCGTTCCAGGATTCTTTTTAGTTCTCTATTAGAGACTTCAGCTTGCCCAGATATGGAGTTGCCACCTGTGACTAATTCCATACCGGACCATAGCAGAGTAAAGCTGTTTGTTGCAGAAGTGAGTGCCCCCATCACTAATTAGTACTCTAGGGACACCAAACCTGCTGAAGATATATTTCTGGAGGAACTTCAGCACTGTCTTAGTATCATTAGTGGGTGTGGCAATGGCCTCTACCCATTTGGATACATAGTCGACTACAACCAGAATATAAGTCTTTGAGTATGATGGTGGAAAAGGCCCCATGAAATCAATACCCCAGACATCAAACAACTCAATCTCCAAGATTCCTTGTTGAGGCATGGCATAACCATGAGGCAGATTACCAAATCTCTGGCAACTATCACAGTTACGTACAAACTCTCGGGAATCTCTATAGAGGGTAGGCCAGTAGAAGCCATATTGGAGGACTTTGGTGGCTGTTCGCTCACCTCCTAAATGACCTCCATATTGTGACCCATGGCAATGCCATAAGATCTTCTGTGCTTCTTCTCTAGGCACACACCTACGGATTATTCTATCTGCACATCTCTTAAAGAGATAAGGTTCATCCCAAAAGTAGTACTTTGCATCAGTAATTAATTTTTTCTTTTGTTGCCTACTGTACTTCTTGGGTATGAACCTTGTAGCTTTATAGTTTGCAATGTCTGCAAACCATGGTGTTTCCTAAATGGCGAACAAATGCTCATCCGGAAAGGTTTCAGAGATCTCAATAGAGGGAAAGAATGCCCCTTCTACTGGTTCTATCCAGGACAGATGATCAGCCACTTAGTTTTTTGTCCCTTTTCTGTCTCTTATTTCTATATCAAACTCTTGCAGAAGCAACACCCATCTTATGAGCCTGGGTTTTGGATCTTGCTTTGTAAGTAGATATTTAAGAGCAGCATGGTCGGTGTACACAATCACTTTTGATCCTACTAAGTATGATCTAAACTTATCAATGGCATAAACCACTGCAAGCAATTCTTTTTCTGTGGTTGTGTAATTTTTATGGGCATCATTTAAAACACGGCTAGCATAATAAATGACATGCAGAAGCTTGTCATGCATCTGCCCTAATACTGCACCAATGGCATGGTCACTGGCATCACACATTAGTTCAAATGGTAATGTCCAGTCTGGTGCAGAAATAATTGGTGCTGTGACCAGCTTAGCTTTCAGAGTTTCAAACGCCTGCAGACACTCTGTGTCAAACACAAATGGCGTGTCAGCAGCTAGCAGATTACTCAGAGGTTTTGCAATTTTTGAAAAATCCTTTATAAACCTCCTATAGAATCCTGCATGACCCAGGAAGCTTCTGATTGCCTTAACATTAGCAGGTGGTGGTAATTTTTCAAATTACCTCTACCTTAGCTTAATCTACCTCTATTCCCTTGTTTGAAATCTTGTACCCAAGGACAATCCCTTCAGTCACCACAAAGTGACATTTTTCCCAGTTTAAAACCAGGTTAGTCTCTTGGCATCTTTTCAAAACCAGTGTCAGGTGATCAAGACAGGAGCTGAAAGAGTCTCCATATACTGAGAAGTCATCCATGAAGACTTCCAGAAATTTTTCCACCATATCAGAGAAAATAGAGAGCATGCATCTCTGAAAGGTTGCAGGTGCATTACATAGCCCAAATGGCATCCTTCTGTAGGAAAATACTCCAGATGGACATGTGAATGCTATTTTCTCTTGATCTTGGGGATCTACTACAATTTGGTTGTAGCCTGAATAGCCATCCAAAAAGCAGTAATAATAATGACCTGCTAGTCTTTCTAGCATCTGGTCTATGAATGGTAAAGGAAAATGATCCTTTCTGGTGGCTGTATTGAGCCTTCTGTAGTCAATACACATGCGCCACCCTGTAACTGTTCTTGTAGGAACCAGTTCATTTTTTTTATTATGAACCACTATCATGCCTCCCTTTTTGGGGACAACTTGGACAGGGCTCACCCAAGGGCTATCAGAAATAGGATAAATAATCCCAGCCTCCAGTAACTTGGTGACCTCTTTCTGCACCACTCCCTTCATGGCTGGATTTAGCCGCCTCTGTGGTTGAACCACTGGCTTAGCATCGTCCTCCAATAGGATCTTGTGCATGCATCTTGCTGGGCTGATGCCCTTAAGATCACTTATGGACCACCCAAGAGCTGTCTTGTGTGTCCTTAGCACTTGACGTAGCGCTTCCTCTTCCAGGGGATTTAAAGCAGAGCTTATGATCACCGGAAAAATGTCACCTTCTCCCAAAAATGCATATTTCGGGGATGGTGGTAAAGGTTTGAGCTCAGGTTTAGGGGGTTTTTCCTCTTCCTGAGGAATTTTCAGAGGCTCTTATATTTCCTCTGAATCCTCCAAATCAGGCTGAGCATCTTTAAAGATATCTTCTAGCTCTGATTCGAGACTCTCAGCCATGTTGATCTTTTCTACCAAAGAGTCAATAAGATCAACTTTCATGAAGTCTTTTGCTGTGTCTGGATGCTGCATGGCTTTGACAGCATTTAACTTGAACTCATCCTCATTGACCCTCAGGGTTACTTTCCCCTTTTGGACGTCAATGAGAGTTCGTCCAGTTGCCAGGAAAGGTCTTCCTAGAATGAGAGTAGCACTCTTGTGCTCCTTCATTTCCAGCACTACAAAGTCAGTGGGAAAGGCGAATGGCCCAACCCTGACAATCATGTCTTCAATCACGCCTTATGGGTATTTAATGAAGCCATCAGCAAGTTGGAGACATATCCGGGTTGGTTTGACTTCTTCAGTTAAACCAAGCTTTCTGATAGTGGATGCTGGTATTAGGTTGATGCTTGCCCCAAGATCACATAAAGCTGTCTTGGTGCAATTACCCTCTAATGTGCATGGAATCATAAAGCTCCCGGGATCTTTAAGCTTTTCTGGGAAGCTTTTCAGAATGACTGCACTACATTCTTCAGTGAGGAGAACTCTTTCAGTTTCTCTTCAATCCTTCTTATGACTCAAGATTTCTTTCATGAACTTGGCATAAGAAGGTATTTGCTCAAGTGCCTCTACAAACGGAATCTTTATTTCAAGAGTCCTGAGATAGTCTGCAAAGCGGGCAAATTGCTTATCCTGCTCTTCTTTGTGGAGTTTTTGAGGATAAGACATCTTGGCTTTGTATTCCTCAACCTTAGTTGTTGTAGGTTTATTTCCTACAGAGGTGGTTGGAGAAGCCTTTTTAGAGGGGTTGTTATCAACACTTGTGTGTGTCTGATCCCTCACTGGCATTTGAATGCCAGGGTTAGAAGCTGGATTGGTGTTGGATGCCAACTCCTTACTTGTTTCTGGCGTTTGAACGCCAGAACTAAGCTTCCATTGGGCGTTTGACGCCAACTCCATGCCTGTTTCTGGTGTTTGAACGCCAGAACTGTACGTGGGTTGGGCGTTTAACGCCAACTTTGCATCCTTTTCTGGCGTTTGAACGCTAGAGTTGTTCCTCTCTGGGCTCTTACTATCCTTAGAGGGATTTTGTATAATATTCTGCTCATCCTCTGTCAGTTGTTCTTTTCTTGGCTTTCTGCTTCTCTGAAGTGAGGTATTTAATGTTTTCCCACTTCTTAATTGAACTGTCTGGCACTCTTCTGTTATCTACTTTGATAACTGCTGTCTAGTCTGATTCAATTGTGCTTTCATATTTTTATTAGCATTTTTAGTGTCTTGCAACATCTCCTTGAATTCCGCTAGCTGTTTTGTTAGAAAGCACAATTGTTGATTGAGTTCAGCAACTTGTTCTGGAGGACCAAGTTCAATAGACACTGCTTTGGCTTCTTCTTTTATGGAGGACCCATTACTTATGTAAAGATGCTGGTTTCTAGCAACTATATCAATAAGCTCTTGAGCCTCTTCAATAGTTTTCCTCATGTGTATAGATCCACCAGCTGAGTGGTCTAGGGACATCTGAGCTCCTTCTGTAAGCCCATAGTAGAAGATGTCTAATTGCACCCACTCTGAAAACATTTCAGAGGGGAATTTCCTTAGCATCCCTCTGTACCTTTCCCAAGCATTATAAAGGGATTGCTCATCTTCTGGTTTAAATCCTTGGATGTCCAGCCTTAGTTGTGTCATCCTTTTTGGAGGGAAATATCGATTCAGGAATTTGTCTGATAACTGTTTCCATGTCCTTATGCTTGCTGTGGGTTGGTTATTTAACCACCTTTTAGCTTGGTGTTTTACAGCAAATGGAAACAGTAACAGTCTGTATACATCCTGATCTACCTCCTTGTCATGCACTGTGTCAGCAATTTGCAAGAACTGCGCCAGAAACTCAATAGGTTCTTCCTGTGGAAGACCGGAATACTGGCAATTTTGCTGCACCATGACAATGAGCTGAGGAATTAGCTCAAAACTGCTTGCTTTGATTGGAGGTATACAGATGCTACTCCCATATGCAGCAGTAATGGGGTTAGTATATGACCCCAGAGTCCTTCTGGACTGTTCATTTCCACTTAGGTCCATGATGGAGAAAGGGAGATGATGCGGATTGGAAATAAAATATATATATATTTTTTGAAAACCGAAATTAAAATAAAATAAAATAAAATAAATGAAAAATTGAATATAATTTTGAAAATTTGAAGAAAAAGAAATAAAAGAAAATTGAAAACTAATTTAATTAATTAAAAAGATTTAAAAAAAGATGTGGGTGAGGATTTTCGAAAAAAATGAAGAGAGAGAAATTGGTTAGGAAGTTTTGAAAAAGATATGTCTTAAAATTAAAGATACTTGTAAGAAATAAAATAAAATAAAATAAAGAAAAGATATGAAAAAGATTTGATTTTAAGATTTGAGATTAGAAAAGATAAGATAAGCTAGGTAAGAGAAGATAAGGAATTTAAATTAAAATGTTTTGAAATTTGAATTTTGAAATTTGGAAGTTGAAATTTGAAATTTGAAATAAGATAAGATAAGATTTTGAAAAGGATATGATTTTTTTTTGAAAAAGATTTGAATTTTGAAATTTTAAAACTAAGATAAGATAAAATAAAAAATTTTAAAATAAAATCTGAATTTTTAAAAGGAAAATTCGAAAAATCAATTAAAATAAAGGAAAAAGATATTTTTGAATTCAATGAGGAAAGAGAAAAACAATAAAAAGACACAAAACTTAAAATTTTTAGATCTAATGCTCCTTATTTTCAAAAATTTGGAGGAAAAACACCAAGGAACACCAAACATAAAAATTTTAAGATCAAAACGAAAGAAAGACTCAAGAACACCTTGGAGATTCACAAGAACACGAAGAAAAAAAATTCAAAGACTCAAAGGACTCAAGAACATAAAAATAGAACACCAAACTTAAAATTTTTAGAAAACCAAAAATAGATTTTCGAAAATTAAATAAGAACTAATAAGAAAACACCAAACTTAAAGCTTGACACAAGATTTAATCAAAGAAAGATTATTTTTGAAAAGATTTTAGAAGGAAAGACTCAAAGGAGCAACTATTCACAAGAACATAGACACATTCAACAAATGCAAGGATTAAACAGAGAAAAACTATTATTATTTTTCTTTTTCTTTTTTTGAATACTAATAATTCAAAAATGCACAAGAAAAACAAGAAAAATCACAAAACAGGAAAAACTAAAGATCAAACAAGGAAAATAAACAAGAACAACTTGAAGATTAAGAAAGAACAATGAACACAAATTCGAAAATTTAAAAGAAAATAAAAACATGCAATTGAAACCAAACTTAAAATATGAAACTAAACTCAAATAGAAAAACTCAATTATCAGTTTATAAAATTTTCGAAAAATTTAAAAAGAGAAAATAAGGATTTAAAAAAAAAATTTCAACCAAAAACAATAATAGAAGACTCTAAACCAAAAAGAAAAAATTTTTCCTAATCTAAGCAACAAAATAAACCGTCAGTTGTCCAAACTCGAACAATCCCTGGCAACGGCGCCAAAAAC
>NC_029792.2:83871318-83889704 GCF_000816755.2 Arachis ipaensis | reverse complement strand
TTTTCCTAATCTAAGCAACAAAATAAACCGTCAGTTGTCCAAACTCGAACAATCCCCGACAACGGTGCCAAAAACTTGGTGCACGAATTATGAATCACACTTTTCACAACTCGTACCACTAACCAGCAAGTGCACTGGGTCGTCCAAGTAATACCTTACGTGAGTAAGGGTCGATCCCACGGAGATTGTCGGCTTAAAGCAAGCTATGGTTATTTTGTAATTCTTAGTCAGGAAATCAATGATAAGAGTGATTATATTTATGAAGAGTAGATAGCATAAAATAAATGATACTTATTATGCAGTAATGGAGAATATGTTGGAGTTTTGGAGATGCTTTGTCTTCTGAATCTTTGCTTTCCCCCTGTCTTCTTCTTCACGCACGCAAGGTTCCTCCTATGGCAAGCTGTATGTTGGTGGATCACCGTTGTCAATGGCTACCATCCGTCCTCTCAATGAAAATGGTCCAGGTGCGCTGTCACCGCACGGCTAATCATCTGTCGGTTCTCACTCATGTTGGAATAGGATCCATTGATCCTTTTGCGTCTGTCACTACGACCAACCCTTGTGAGTTTGAAGCTCGACACAATCATTCAATCCCTGAATCCTACTCGGAATACCACAGACAAGGTTTAGACTTTCTGAATTCTCAAGAATGCTGCCAATGGATTCTAGCTTATACCACGAAGATTCTGATTAAGGAATCCAAGAGATACTCATTCAATCGAAGGTAGAACGGAGGTGGTTGTCAGGCACGCGCTCATAGGTTGAGAATGGTGATGAGTATCACAGATCATCACATCCATCATATTGAAGTGTGAATGAACATCTTAGATAGAAACAAGCATGTTTGAATAGAAAACAGAAATAATTGCATTAATTCATCGAGACAAAGCAAAGCTCCTCACCCCCAACAATGGAGTTTAGAGACTCATGCCGTCAAAGAGTATAAAGTTTTGATCTAAAATGTCATGAGGTACAAAATAAATCTCTAAAAGTTGTTTAAATACTAAACTAGTAACCTAGGTTTACAGAAAATGAGTAAACTATGATAGATAGTGCAGAAATCCACTTCTGGGGCCCACTTGGTGTGTGCTGGAGCTGAGACTTGAGCTTTACACGTGCCTAGGCTGTTTCTGGAGTTAAACGCCAGGTTGTAACCTGTTTTGGGCGTTTAACTCCAACTTGTAACCTGTTTTTGGTGTTTAATGCGAGAATAGGGCAGAGAACTGGCGTTGAACGCCAGTTTGCGTCATTTATCTTTGAGAAAAGTATAAACTATTATATATTTCTGGAAAGCCCTGGATGTATACTTTCCAACGCAATTGAGAGCGTGCCATTTAGACTCCTGTAGCTCCAGAAAATCCATTTCGAGTGCAAGGAGGTCAGAATCCAACAGCATCTGCAGTCCTTTTTCAGCCTCTGAATCAGATTTTGCTCAGGTCCCTCAATTTCAGCCAGAAAATACTTGAAATCACAGAAAAACACACATACTCATAGTAAAGTCCAGAAATGTGACTTTTATTTAAAAACTAATAAAAATATACTAAAATCTAACTAATTCATACTAAAAACTATGTAAAAATAATGCCAAAAAGCGTATAAATTATCTGCTCATCAGAGAGCTTCCCAACCTCTTCTTCGAATCTTACATCAGATCTCCGGATATTCACTCTTTTTGAGCATGAAGGGGACCTCGGAAATCACCTTTTTCTTGGCCATAACTTCATAGAAGTGGTCTTGATGGACCTTTGAGATGAATCTCTCCATCTCCCATGACTCGGAGGTGGAAGCGATTGCCTTCCCTTTCCTCTTTCTAGAGGTTTCTCCGATCTTAGGTGCCATTAGTGGTTATGGAAAAACAAAAAAGTCAGAGCTTTTTCCACAGCAAACTTAGAAGTTTTGCTCGTCCTCTAGCAAAAGAAGAAAGAAAGGAGTAAAAAAAGAAGAAATGGAGGATATAGAGGGGAGTATTGAATTCGGCCAAGGGGGGTTAAGTGTGTATGAGGTGTGAAATTGAAGGTTGTAAGGAGGGGTATTTATAGGGTAAGAGAGAGAGGGAATTCGGTTATGAAGGGGTGGGTTTGGGAGGGAAACTGTTTGAATTTGAATGGTGAGGTAGGTGGGGTTTATGATGGATGGATGTGAGTGGTGAAGAGAATAAGGGGAAGAGGGTAGGATTTGATAGGTGAATGGTGTTTGTGGAAGAGGTATTGATGTGATTGGTCAAGGGTATTTGGGGAAGAGTGTTATGGAGAGGTGTGAAGAGGAGGGAGAGTGAGTTGGGATAGGTGGGGATTCTATGGGGTCCACAGATCCTGAGGTATCAAGGAATTCTGCTCCCTGCACCATTCTGGCATTTAAACACCCTCTGTGTGCCAATTCTGGTGTTTAACGCCAGCCAGACACCCTTTTCTGGCGTTAAATGCCAGTCTGTCTACCAATTTTGGCGTTTAACGCCAGCCAGACACCAGACACCCTTTTCTGGCATTAAACGCCAGTCTACCTGCCATTTCTGGCGTTTAACGCCCAGAATGCTACCAGATTGGGCGTTAAACGCCCATTCTGCTATCCTTACTGGCAATTAAATGCCAGTAAGTCTATCCTCCAGGGTGTGCTGTTTTTTATGCTGTTTTTGATTTTGCTTTAATTCTACAGCAGTTTTTATGACTTTACATGAGCATCAACCAAAAGAAAACATAAAATAACAATAGAAAACAAATGTCTATGAAATTAAATATTATTAAATAACATTGAGTTGCCTCCTATCAAGCGCTTCTTTAATTTCAATAGCTTGACAGTGAGCTCTTAAAGAGCCTCACAGAGACTCAGAGCTTGATGATGGCCTCCCAACACCAAACTTAGAAGTTGAGTGTGGGGGCTCTGTTTGACTCTGTATTGAGAGAAGCTTTTCATGCTTTCTCTCTATGGTTATAGAAGAAGATCCTTGAGCCTTAAACACAAGGTAGTCCTCATTCAATTGAAGGACTAACTCTCCTCTGTCTACATCAATCACAGCCCTTGCTGTAGCTAGGAAGGGTCTTCCAAGGATAATAGATTCATCCTCATCCTTCCCAGTGTCTAGGATTATGAAATCAACAGGGATGTGCAGGCCTTCAACCTTCACTAAGATATCCTGTACAAGTCCATAACCCTGTTTCATTGATTTGTCTGCCATCTATAGTGAGATTCTTACAGCTTGTACCTCAAAGATCCCTAGTTTCTCCATTATAGAGAGTGGCATGAGGTTTATTCCTGACCCCAAGTCACACAGATCCTTCTTAAAGGTCATGGTGCCTATGGTACAAGGTATTAAGAACTTTCTGGGATTCGGTTTCTTCTGAGGTAATTTCTGTTGAACCAAGGTATTCAGTTCATTGATGAGCAATGGAGGTTCATCCTCCCAAGTCTCATTACCAAATAACTTGGCATTCATCTTCATGATTGCTCCTAGATACTGAGCAACTTGCTCTTCAATAATATCTTCATCCTCTTCAGAGGAAGAATACTCATCAGAGCTCATGAATCGCAACAGTAAGTTTAGTGGAATCTCTATGGTCTTTATATGAGCTTCAGATTCCTTTGGTTCCTCAATGGGGAACTCCTTATTGGATAGTGGACGTCCAGCAAGATCTTCCTCACTGGAAATCACTGCCTCTTCCTCCTCTATAGGTTCGGCCATGTTGGGTATATTGATGGCCTTGCACTCTCTCTTTGGATTCTCTTCTGTATTGCTTGGGAGAGTACTAGGAGGGATTTTAGTAACTCTTTTACTCAGCTGACCCACTGGTGCCTCCAAATTTCTGATGGAGGACCTTGTTTCAGTCATGAAACTGAGAGTGGTCTTAGATAGATTAGAGACTATGGTTGCTAAGTCAGAGAGGCTCTGCTTAGGATTCTCTGTCTGTTGCTCTAAAGATGATGGAAAAGGTTTGCTATTGCCAAACCTATTTCTCCTACCATTATTATTATTGAAGCCTTGTTGAGGCTTCTGTTGATCCTTCCATGAGAAATTAGGATGATTCATCCATGAAGGATTATAGGTGTTTCCATAGGATTCTCCCATGTAATTCACTTCTTCCATTGCAGGATTTTCAGGATCATAAGCTTCTTCTTCAGAGGAATCTTCTTTAGCACTGCCAGATGCAGCTTGCATTCCAGTCAGATTCTGAGAAATCATATTGACTTGTTGAGTCAATATTTTATTCTGAGCCAATATGGCATTCAAAGTATCAATCTCAAGAACTCCTTTCTTCTGAGTCATCCCATTATTCACAGGATTTCTTTCAGAAGTATACATGAACTGGTTATTTGCAACCATTTTAATGAGTTCTTGGGCTTCTGCAGGCGTCTTCTTCAGATGAAGAGATCCACCAGCAGAGTGATCCAAGGACATCTTGGATAATTTAGACAGACCATCATAGAATATACATAGGATGCTCCATTCTGAAAGCATGTCAGAAGGACACCTTTTGATCAATTGCTTGTATCTTTCCCAAGCTTCATAGAGGGATTCACCTTCCTTCTGTCTGAAGGATTGGACTTCCACTCTAAGCTTGCTCAACTTTTGAGGTGGAAAGAATTTGGCCAAGAAAGCATTGACCAACTTTTTCCAAGAGTTTAGGCTTTCTTTAGGTTGTGAGTCCAACCATATCCTAGCTTTGTCTCTTACAGCAAAGGGGAAAAGCATAAGTCTGTAGATCTTGGGAAGAATTTGCAAGAATTCAGCTAAGAACTGATGAGGATCTTCCAATGGAAGTACATGAAACTTGCAATTCTGCTGCATCAGAGAAACTAATTGAGGCTTAAGCTCAAAGTTGTTTGCTCCAATTACAGAAATTAAGATGCTTCTTCCATAGAAGTTAGAAGTTGGTGCAGTAAAGTCACCAATCATCTTCCTTGCATCTCCACCACTGTTGTTATTTTCGGCTGCCATGTCTTCTTCTTTTTCGAAAATTTCTGTTAGGTCCTCTCTAGAGTTTTGTGCTTTAGCTTCTCTTAGCTTCCTCTTCAGAATCCTTTCAGGTTCAGGATCAGCTTCAACAAGAATATTCTTATCCTAGTTCCTGTTCTTATGAAAAAGAAGAGAACAGAAAAGAAGAGGAATCCTCTATGTCACAGTATAGAGATTCCTTTATGTGAGTAGAAGAATAGAAGAATAGAATGAAGAAGGGAGAAGAAGAAGAACTCGAACACAGAGAGGGGGAGAGGGTTCGGATTTTTAAGAAGAGAAGTGTTAGTAAATAAATAGAAGGAAATGAGAGAGAGTGTGTATTCGAATATTAATTAAAATAAAAGAAAAATATTTTTGTTTTTATTTTAATTATTAGTTAGAATTCGAAATTTAAGAAAAGAAATAAAATAAAAATAAAATTAAAATTTAAAACAATTAGTTAATTAAAAAGAATTTTGAAAAAAAAGGTTAGTGATTTTCGAAAATTAGAGAGAGAAAAGTAGTTAAGTGGTTTTGAAAAAGATAAGAAATAGAAAACTTTTTAAAGTAAAACAAAAAAATCAAGTAGTTAATTGAAAAGGATTTGAAAATAAATTTTGAAAAGATAAGAAGTTAGAAAAAGATTTTGAAATTAAGTTTTGAAAAAGATATGATTGAAATTTATTTTAAAAAAGATTTGAGAAAGAAATTTAAAAAGATTTGATTATGAAAATTAAAGTTGATGACTTGAGTAACAAGAAACTAAAAGATATGATTCTAGAATTTAAAGATTGAACCTTTCTTAACAGGAAAGTAACAAACTTGAAATTTTTGAATCAAAACATTAAATGTTAGCAATAATTTCGAAAATATGAAGGAAAAATAAGAAAAAGATTTTGAAAATTATTTTTGGAGAATTTTCGAAAAACATGAAAGAAAAATGAAAAAGATTTGATTTTGAAAGAGATTTGAAAAGATAGAATTTTTAATTTGAAATTTTGACTTGACTAACAAGAAACAACTAAATTTTAAAAATTTTTTGACTAAGTCAACCCAAAATTTCGAAATTTATGAGCAAAATAAGGGAAAGATATTATTATTGATTTTTTTTTTGAATTAATGAGGAAAGAGAAAAATAACAAAATTTAAGATCAAAACAAACAATGCATGCAAGAACACTTTGAATGTCAAGATGAACACCAAGAACACTTTGAAGATCATGATGAACATCAAGAATATATTTTTGAAAATTTTTAAGAAAAGAGACACATGCAAGACCCCAAACTTAGAAATTTTTAATGTTGAGACACTATGAATTCGAAAATGCACAAGAAAAACAAGAAAAGACACTAAACAAGAAAACTTAAAGATCAAACAAGGAAAATCATCAAGAACAACTTGAACATCAAAGAAGAACACAATGCATGAATTTTCAAAAATTTAAGGAAATAAAAAAAATGTAATTAACACTAAACTTAAAATTTGACACTGGACTCAAACAAGAAACATAAAAATTTTTTTTTGGTTTTTATGATTTTATTAATTTTTTTGTATTTTTGAAAATTATTTTGGAAAAAGAAAATAAAGAAATTCAAAATTTTTAATAAGAATTCCAGGATTCGTGCAATGTTAGTCTAAAGCTCCAGTCCAAAAGAATTAGACATGACCAATGGCCAGCCAAGCTTCAGCATAACAATTACAGACATGTCCTTTCTACAATGGAAAGTGGAAACCTCGGTCCAAAATATTAGACATGGCTTAACAGCCAGCCAGGTTTCAACATATCTCATGAAGCTCTAGAATTCATTCTTAAAAATTCTGAAGAACAAATATTTTTTTAATTTTTTTTTGAATTTTTCGAAAACTAAAATATTTTTTTTCGAAAATAAAAAAATAAAAAAGCTTAAACATAAAATAAAATTACATAATCTAAGCAACAAGATGAACCGTCAGTTGTCCAAACTTGAACAATCCCCGGCAACGGCGCCAAAAACTTGGTGCACGAAATTCTGATTCACACTTCACAACTCCGCACAACTAACCAGCAAGGGCACTGGGTCATCCAAGTAATAAACCTTACGTGAGTAAGGGTCGATCCCATGGAGATTGTCGGCTTGAAGCAAGCTATGGTCATCTTGTAAATCTCAGTCAGGCGGATTCAAATGGTTATGAGGTTTTGACAATTAAAAGATAAATAAAATATAAAATAAAATAGAGATACTTATGTAATTCATTGGTTGGAATTTCAGATAAGCGTTTAGAGATGCTTTGCTGCTTCTGAACCTCTGCTTTCCTATTGCCTTCTTCCAATCATGCGTGCTCCCTTCCATGGCAAGCTGTATGATCCTCTCGGATGAAAAATACCAGGTACGATCTCTGCACGACTAATCAACTGTCGGATTTCTCGTCTCGGATGAAAAATACCAAGTACAGCTACCGCACGGCTAATCATCTATCGGTTCCCGCTAGCATCGGAATAGGACCCTTGTCCTTTTGCACACTGTCACTGCGCCCAGCATTCGCAAGTTTGAAGCTCGTTACAGTCATCCCTTCCCAGATCCTACTCGGAATACCACAGACAAGGTTTAGACTTTCCGGATCTCAAGAATGGCTGCCAATTGGTTCTAGCCTATACCACAAAGATACTAATCTCACGGACTCGGTCCGTGTATTAGATATCCAAGAGAATATACTCCACCTGTCGTCCAATGACTACGTTGAACATCATGTAGACCGCTTGTGGTTGTCAGGCACGCGGATCTTGGCTAAGCAAGTAATGAAGATTGGGTGATTGTCACGGGTCACCCCTTCATTCTGACTTAACTGAATTAAGTACGAGAGTATATCTTGGAAAAGAAGTAAGCGTGAATTGAAAGAGAAACAATAGTACTTGCATTAATTCATGAAGAACAACAGAGCTCCACACCATAATCTATGGGGTGTAGAAACTCCACCGTAGAAAATACATAAGAGAAAAAGGTCTAGGCATGGCCAAATGGCCAGCCTCTCCAAATGTGATGAATGGCATAAGCTCCCTAATACAATAGTAAAAAGTGCTATTTATACTAAACTAGTTACTAGGGATTAAAAAAAATAAGTAACTAAGTGCAGATAGTTTAGAAATCCACTTTCGGGGACCACTTGGTGTGTGCTTGGGCTGAGCATTGAAGCTTTCATGTGCATAGGCCATTCTTAGAGTTAAACGCTAGCTTGGGTGCCAGTTTGGGCATTTAACTCCAATTCTGGTGCCAGTTCTGGCATTTTACTCCAGAAAAGGGTCTCTGGCCGGCGTTTAGACGCCAGTTTGGGCCATCAAATCTCGGACAAAGTATGGACTATTATATAGTGATGGAAAGCCCAAGATATCTACTTTCCTATGCAATTGAGAGTGTGCCAATTGGGCTTCTTTAGCTCCAGAAAATCTACTTCGTGTGCAGGAGGGTCAGAATCCAACAGCATCTGCAGTCCTTTTTCAGCCTCTAAACCAGATTTTTGCTCAGGTCCCTCAATTTCAGCCAGAAAATACCTGAAATCATAGAAAAACACATAAACTCATAGTAAAGTCCAGAAATGTGATTTTTGCATAAAAACTAATAAAAATATAATAAAAAGTAACTAAAACATACTGAAAATTATGTAAAAACAATGCCAAAAAGGGTATAAATTATCCGCTCATCACAGGTGTCTGATCCCTTATTGCCATTTAAATGCCAGAATTGGGTGTTTTTTGGGCGTTTAACACCAGAGTGCCACCTTTTTCTGGTGTTTGAACGCCAGAATTGGTCATTCACTAGGCGTTTAATGCCAATTTTTGACCCTTTTCTGGTGTTTGAATGCCAGAATCATTTCTCTCTGGGCTCCTACTGTGCTCAGAGGAATTTTGGGCAGTGGTTTGGTCATCCTCTGTCAGATGTTCCTTTCTTGGATTCCTGCTACTTTGAGTTGAGACATTCAATGTCTTTCCACTTCTTAAATAAACAGCTTGGCATTCTTCTGTTATTTGTTTAGATAACTGCTGTCTTATTTGATTCAAGTGTTTTTCCATATTCTCGTTAGCATCTTTGGTTTCTTGTAGCATCTCTTTAAATTCTGCTAACTGTTTTGTTATAGAAAATAGTTGCTAATTGAGTTCAGCAATTTGTTTTGGAGGACTAAGTTCAGTGGATACTGCCTCAGCCTCTTCTTTCATGGAGGTCTCACCACTTGTGTACAGGTGCTGATTTCTAGCAACTATATTAATGAGCTCTTGAGCCTCTTCAATTTTCTTTCTCATATGTATAGATCCACTGGCTGAGTGATCTAGAGACATCTAGGCCTTTTCTGTAAGCTCATAGTAAAAGATGTCTAACTGTACCCATTTTGAAAATATTTCAGAGGGGCATTTCCTTAGCATCTCTCTGTACCTCTCCCAGGCATTATAAAGAGATTCATTATCCTCTTGTTTAAAGCCTTGGATGTCCAGCCTTAGCTGTGTCATCCGTTTTGGAGGGAAATATTGATTCAGGAATTTGTCTGATAATTATTTTCATGTTCTTATGCTTGCTGTGGGTTGGTTATTTAACCACCTCTTAGCTTGATCTTTTACATTAAATGGAAATAGTAATAATCTGTAGACATCCTGATCTACTTCCTTATCACGTACTATGTCAGCAATTTGTAAGAACTGTGCCAGAAACTCAGTAGGTTCTTCCTATGGAAGACCAGAATACTGGCAATTTTGCTGCACCATGATAATGAGCTGAGGGTTTAGCTCAAAATTGCTGGCTCTGATGGGGGGTATACAGATACTACTCCCATATGAAGTAGTAGTGGGGTTAGCATATGACCCCAGAGTTCTTTTGGACTATTTATTTCCACTTAGGTCCATGATAGAAAAAGGGAAGTGATGTGGATTGTAATTAAAAATTTTATTCTTTTCTCTTTTTTTTAAAACCGAAATTAAAATAAAAGAAAATAAAATAAAATAAATAAAAAACTGAATATAAGTTCAAAAATTAGAAGAAAAAGAAATAAAAGAAGATTGAAAACTGAAATAATTAACTAATTAAAAAGATTTCAAAAATTGTAGGTGAGGATTTTTGAAAAATGAAGAGAGAGAAAGTGGTTAGGAAGTTTTGAAAAGGATATATTTTAAAATCAAAGATACTTGTAAGAAAATAAATAAAAGAAAAGATTTGAAAAGGATATGATTTTAAAATTTTAAAGATTGAAACTTTCTTAACAAGAAAACACCAAACTTAAAATTTTTCAATCAAAATAATAAAATAGGACAAGTAATTCGAAAATTAAAAAAAAAGAAAAAGATTTTGAAAAATTTTAGAAAAGATTTTTGAAAAATATAAAAAGAAAATTGAAAAAGAATTTGTTTTGAAAAAGATTTAAAAAGATAAAATTATTTTAAAATTGAAATTTTGACTTGACTAACAAGAAACTACCAAATTTTAAAAATTTTGACTAAGTCAACCTAAGGGATTCGAAAATGATGAGTAATTAAAGGAAAATATATTCTTTTTTTGAATTTAATGAGGAAAGAGAAAAATAATAAAATGACACCAAACTTAGAATTTTTAGATCAAAACAAAGAAAACAAACAAAAAAATTTTGAATGTCAAGATGAACACCAAGAACACTTTGAAGATCAAGATGAACACCAAGAACAACTTTTGGAAATCTTTAAGAAAATAAAAACACAAAGGACACCAAACTTAAAAAATTTTTATACTTTGGACACTAATAATTCGAAAATGCACAAGAAAAATAAGGAAAGACACAAAACAAGAAAAACTAAAGATCAAACAAGGAAAATAAACAAGAACAACTTGAAGATCAAGAAAGAACAAGAAACATAAAACTCGAAAATATGAAGAATAAAAAGAACATACAATTCAAAAAATTGAAGGAAAATAAAAACATGCAATTGACACCAAACTTAAAACATGAAACTAAACTCGAATAGAAGACTCAAATATTAGTTTATTGGTTTTTATCTATTTATTAAAAATTTTTGAAAAAATCTAGAAAAAGAAAACAAGGATTTTTAAAATTTTAACAAAAACAATAATAAAAGACTCAAATTTAGTGACTCTAAACCAAAAAAGATAAATTTTTCCTAATCTAAGAAACAAGATGAACCGTCAGTTGTCCAAACTCGAACAATCCCCGGCAACGTCGCCAAAAACTTGGTGCACGGAATTGCAATCACACCTTTGCAACTCCGCACAACTAACCACCAAGTGCACTGGGTCGTCCAAGTAATACCTTACGTGAGTAAGGGTCAATCCCACGGAGATTGTCGGCTTGAAACAAGCTATGGTTATCTTGTAAATCTTAGTCAGGAGATTAGTGATAAAACTAATTTTGTTTATGAAAAGTAAATAACATGAATTGAATAATACTTATGATTCAGTGATGAGGAACAGGTTGAGGTTCTGGAGATGCTCTGTCATCTGAATCTCTGCTTTCCTACTATCTTCTTCTCAAAAAACACGCATGGCTTCCTACCATGGCAAGCTGTATGTTGGTGGATCACCGTTGTTAATGGCTACTATCCGTCCTCTCGGATGAAAAATACCAGGTATGATTTCTGTACGGCTAATCAACTGTCGGATCTCTCGTCTCGGATGAAAAATACCAGGTACAGCTACCGCACGGCTAATCATCTGTCGGTTCTCACTTGTGTCGGAATAAGATCTCTCTATCCTTTTGCACACTGTCACTGTGCCCAACAGTCACGAGTTTGAAGCTCGTCACAGCCATCCCGTTCCAGATCCTACTTAGAATACTACAGACAAGGTTTAGACTTTTTGGATCTCAGGAATGCTGCCAATTGGTTCTAGTCTCTACCACGAAGGTTCTAATCTCACAGACTCGGTCCGTGGATCAGAGACCCAAGAGATACGCACTCAAGTTGTCGCCCAATGACTACGTTGAGCTCAGATAGAACGGGAGTGGTTGTCAAGCACGCGTTCATAAATTTGAGAATGATGATGAGTGTCATGGATCATCATATTCATCATATTGAAGTACGAGTGAGTATCTTAGAATAGAAACAAGTGCGATTGAATAGAAAATAGTAGTAATTGCATTAATCCATTGAAACACAGCAGAGCTCTTCACCCCACCTATGGGGTTTAGAGACTCATGCTGTAGAAGATACAATATGAGATGTAAAATGTCAAAAGTTCTAAAATGAATCCCTAAAAGAAGTTTTTATACTAAACTAGTAACTTAGGTTTACAGAAAATGAGTAACTAAGTGTAGATAGTGTAGAAATCCACTTTCGGAGCCCACTTGGTGAGCGTTTGGGCTGAGCTTTGAAGCTTTCACGTGCATAGGCCATTCTTGGAGTTAAACGCCAACTTGGGTGCCAGTTTGGGCATTTAACTCCAGTTCTGGTGCATGTTCCGGCGTTTTAAGCCAGAAAAGGGTCTCTGGCTGGCATTTAACGCCAGTTTGGGCAGTCAAACTTCGGGCAAAGTATGGACTATTAAATATTTCTGGAAAGCCCAAGATGTCTACTTTCCAACGCAATTGAGAGCACGCCAAATGGGCTTTTGTAGCTCCAAAAAATCCACTTCGAGTGTAGGAGGGTCAGAATCCAACAACATCTGCAGTCCTTTTTTAGCCTCTGAATCAGATTTTTGCTCAGGTCCCTCAATTTCAGCCAGAAAATACCTGAAATTATAGAAAAACACAAAAAATTCATAGTAAAGTCCAGAAATATGATTTTTGCATAAAAACGAATAAAAATATAATAAAAAGTAACTAAAAATGCTAAAAACTACCTAAAAATAATGCCAAAAAGTGTATAAAATATCCACTCATCAATACACGTCACTGTAACTTTTCTGCTTTCCACACGGGCGCGTGGGTGATGCGCACGCGTGACCCCGTTTTCACTCCAAAGCTGATTTTGAGTTTTCAAGCCAAATTTCAGACTTCTAAGTCTCAATTCTCACCCTTTATGTCCTAAATACTTATAGTATGCCTAGCGATGGGAAGAGGCTAGGAGGTATGGTAACTTGTGGATGAAGTAAGGGGAGAATTAATGATGAGTTATGATTAATGATGACTGTATGAGTTGCTGAGGGTGGTGATGGAAGTGCGGTGTATGCCGTGAGCCAAAGGGCTGTATTTGATAATGATTATTGGCTGGTTATGGGTTATGCCATGAGCCGGATGGCCATGATAAATATTGACTTATGGCTAGAAATGAAAATATGGCTTTGAATGATTGTTTTATCTTGAGCTCTCTTTCTCGGAAGTGCGACTCCAGAGAGATGAAGGAAGGTGAGGATCCCCTTCCTTGTTCCTCCTGGTATTGTAAAATCGCCCCCAACGAGATGGTAGGAGGTTAGGATCCCCTCCTTGGTTCCTCCTGGGCATATGAGAACGTACCTCCTGGGTAGATGCAAGGGTTGTGGTTGCGCCCCACTTGTTTCAGGTTGGTTAGTATAGAGGCTCCCCGGGTAGACGTAAGGGTTGTGGTTTCGCCCCACTTGCTCTGGATCAGAGATTGTGATGCCTGGATAGTAGCAAGGGTTGTGGTTTGTCCCACTTGCTCCGGGTCAGAGATTATGATGCCTGGGTAGTAACAAAGGTTGTGGTTCATCCCACTTACTCCGAGTCAGAGATTATGACGCCTGGATAGTAGCGGTAGTAGTGTGATTCCACTCGCTCCAGGTTGAGCTTTTGAGACTCCTGGGGTAGATATAGTGGTTAGCCCCCACTTGCTCCCAGTTGAGTATGATTTGAGATTCAAACTATCTGAGTCTCGGATTTCCTTGGGTAGACGCAGTGGGTCGGCTCCACTTGCTCCAAGTTGATATCCAAGATTCTGCTGACCCTATGTCGTAAGTGTGGCCGAATACTGTGAAAGTTCCGGATGAGCTCGCCCCTGTAGATAAATACCAGCGTGGGTGTTGTATGATTATGATTATGATCATGTTTATGATTGAGAATAACTCGAGTTAGGGATGCACGACAGAGGGACAATCCAATGGTTAGCTACCAGGACTTGTCGGGTTGGCTTTATAACCGACAGATGAGACTCATCAGCCATAGGGTAGGCTGACAGCAAAATTATTGTTGGTAAGGAATTTCTCTTATAGAAAGAAGAATTTCGTTGTAAGTGTAGCTCCAAACCAACAAACAACTCTCACATCAAATTAAAATATGGTTTTGTCACATGTACAAACCCCGAATAAGAATTAAGCGGAGTATTTGAACTCCGGGTCGTCTCACGAGGAATTGCAATGAAGTGAATGATTATTGGCTATGAAGGAACAAGGGGGTATGATTGATAAAGGGGCAAGGAAGTAAATGGACAAGAATTTAAATGACAAGAAGAGTAAATTAAGCAAGTAACTAAAGAAAGCAAGTAATAAAGAGAGAGACATTCATGGCAAGGATTGAGAATATAGGCTTTCTATCCTAGTCATACAATGATTAATTCATCTTATTTAGTTAACTCCAACAAATAGGGAGAAAGTCAAACAAGATTAATCAATCATACCACAATAATAAACAAGAATTTATCTTATTACGTCATCTCCAATATTGGAAGAAAATATAGGTTATCTTCCATGAGAGAAAGTCTAACAAGACTAGCTAATCTCAATCCAAAAGTCCTAATCAACTTACTAATTAAATTAGCAAAAGATTAGCGTCAATGAAAACAATATTAGCTAACAACTCTAGATCACCAACATGAGTTGGGTTTTTATGACTCAAGATTGCCTAATTACTCTTTCCAAACCAAGAATGCTCAATATCTACTCTAAAGCCCAACCAAGCATTTTGTCAAACACTTGGTGGGTACAAATGAAAGCATTGTAAAAGTGCAAGAATAATAAATCTATCAACTACCAATTGCAAGAAAAGTAAATTCACAACTCAAATCAACAATTAAAAGAACATCAAACATTAAATTGCATTAAAAGTAAATCAAATCCAACAAGAGCATCTATGAACATAAAAGAGGGATTAAAATTACAAATCATGAGAATGAGAGAGTAGAAGTAAGAAAACATAAAAGAAACAAGATGGAAACATATAATTAAACCTAGATCTAAGATGGAAATTAACCTAACCTAATTCTAGAGAGAAGAGGGAGCTTCTCTCTCTAGAAACTAACCTACATGATGCTATACTAACAAACAATTACTCCCCCCTTTTCCCAAGCTTGAATTCTGCATGAAATAGTATTGGAAATGAGTTGGGTTGGGCCCAAAGTGCTTCAGAAATCGCTGAGGGAGATTTCACTTTATTGGGCCACGGGCAGCATCGGTGCGCACGCGTACATGGCGCGTGTGCGCCCCTGAGCACGATGTGACATATGGAAAATTTTATTTTATTTCGATGCCCCGGATGTTAGCTTTCCAATGCAACTGGAACCGCTTCATTTGGACCTCTGTAGGTCAAGTTATGGTCGATTGAGTGCGAAGAGGTCAGGCTTGACAGCTTTACGGTTCCTTCATTTCTTCATGAGTTCTCCCACTTGCATGCTTTTCTACTCACTTCTTCCATCCAATACTTGCCTTATGAACCTGAAATTACTCAACAAACACATCAAGGCATCGAATGGAATTAAAGTGAATTAAAATTGCCAATTTTAGGGCTTAAAAAGCATGTTTTCACATTTAAGTACAAATCAAGGGAGAATTACAAAACCATGCTATTTCATTGAATAAATGTGGAAAAAGGTGATAAAATCCCCCAAAATAAGCACAAGATAAATCACGAAATCGGGGTTTATCAAATCTCCCCACACTTAAACCAAGCATGTCCTCATGCTAAGAATAAAGAAGGACAAGAAAAGGGTTATGAACATTTATTCAATGCAAATAAACTATATGCACCTATCTATATGAATGCAACTAAATGCAAAATGATTCTACCTTCTTGGTTAAAAGTAAGTCAATCCCCAAGAACACATGTGCACATGTAGGGCTAAGATCATATGACAATTCATGAATCCTATCAATTTGAATATCAAAATAAAGCATAAATAGACTTGCTAGAAGAGAGCTCATGAAAGCCGGGAACAAGGAGTTGAGCATCGAACCCTCACCGGAAGTGTATCCGCTCTAGTCACTCTAGTGTATAGGGTCGATTCACTAAATTCTCTTCTACTCATGCCTTCCAAGATTTGTTTTTCTTCTAATAATCAATAATTATTCAATGCATGCATACATTCATCATGAGGGCTTGTTCATAGGTTGTAATGGGGCTAGGGTCAAGGTAGGATGCATATGGTCAAGTGAGATTGAAATTTGTATCTTTGATTAGCCTAAGCTCTCATCTAACACATGTAACAACCTATACAATTCTAATACACAACCTAGCTACCCATGATTCCCACTTTTTCACATACTCATGCATTCTCTTTAATTCACCACACATATGCATTGATTCTTATTGAACTTTACTTTGGGGTATTTTTGTCCCCTTTTTATTTCTTTTTCTCTTTTTTTTATTTATTATTTTTTTTCTATATATATATATTTTTTTTTCTTTATCATTTTTTCTAAAATATATACAAATATATCAATGCATATGTGGTGCACGAAATTGTGATGTCCAGGCTCAAATAATCCCTGGCAACGTGAGCAACTTGGTACGTGCAATCGTGATTACACTTTGATTATGTAAAATTCATGGCTCTTTCTTTCCCTGGCAATGGCGCCAAGAACATGGTGCCAATACCATGGTTCACAACTTCGATACAACTAACCAGCAAGTACACTGGGTCGTCCAAGTAATACCTTACGTGAGTAAGGGTCGAATCCCACGGAGATTGTTGGTATGAAGCAAGCTATGGTCACCTTGCAAATCTCAGTTAGGCAGATATAAAACAGTTATGGAGTTTTCGAATTTAACTAATAAAATAGGGATAGAAATACTTATGTAATTCACTGGTGAGAATTTCAGATAAGCGTATGGAGATGCAATCGTTCCTCTGAACCTCTGCTTTCCTGCTATCTTCATCCAATCAGTCTTACTCTTTTCCATGGCTAGCTTTATGCAAGGGCATCACCGTTGTCAGTGGCTACATCCCCTCCTCTCAGTGAAAAATATGCTCACATGCTCTGTCACAGCATGGCTAATCATCTGTAAGTTCTCGATCATGCTGGAATAGGATTCACCCTCCTTTTGCGTCTGTCACTAACGCCCAGCACTCGCGAGTTTGAAGCTCGTCACAGTCATTCAATCATTGAATCCTACTCGAAATACCACAGACAAGGTTTAGACTTTCTGGATTCTCTTGAATGCCGCCATCATTCTAGCTTACACCACGAAGATTCCGATTAAGAGATCTAAGAGATATTCATTCTAGCTTGTTGCATGTAGAACGGAAGTGTTTGTCAGGCACGCGTTCATAAGGGATAATGATGATGAGCGTCACATAATCATCACCTTCATCATGTTCTTGGGTACGAATGGATATCTTAGAAGCGAAATAAGATGAATTGAATAGAGAACAGTAGGACTTTGCATTAATCTTTGAGGAACAGCAGAGCTCCACACCTTAATCTATGGAGTGTAGAAACTCTACCGTTGAAAATACATAAGTGAAAGGTCCAGGCATGGCCGAGATGGCCAGCCCCCAAAACGTGATCACAGGATCAAAATACAATCCAGAATGTCTAATACAATAGTAAGAGGTCCTATTTATAATAAACTAGCTACTAGGGTTTACAGAAGTAAGTAATTGATGCATAAATCCACTTCCGAGGCCCACTTGGTGTGTGCTTGGGCTGAGCTTGAGTGTTGCACGTGTAGAGGTCCTTCTTGGAGTTGAACGCCAGTTTTTGTGCCAGTTTGGGCATTCAACTCTGGTTTTGGATCCTTTTCTGGCGCTGGACGCTAGATTTGGGCAGAAAGCTGGAGTTGAACGCCAGTTTACGTCGTTTATTCTTGGCCAAAGTATGGACTATTATATATTTCTGGAAAGCCCTGGATGTCTACTTTCCAACGCAATTGGAAGCGCGCCATTTCGAGTTTTGTAGCTCCAGAAAATCCACTTTGAGTGCAGGGAGGTTAGAATCCAACAGCATCAGCAGTCCTTCTTCAACCTCTGAATCTGATTTCTGCTCAAGTCCCTCAATTTCAGCCAGAAAATACTTGAAATGACAGAAAAACACACAAACTCATAGTAAAGTCTAGAAATGTGAATTTAACATAAAAACTAATGAAAACATCCCTAAAAGTAACTAGATCCTACTAAAAACATACTAAAAACAATGTCAAAAAGCGTATAAATTATCCGCTCATCACAACACCAAACTCAAATTGTTGCTTGTCCCCGAGCAACTGAAAATCAAATAGGATAAAAAGAAGAGAATATACTATAAATTCCAAACTATCAATGAAACATAGCTCCAATCAAATGAGCGGGACTTATAGCTTTTTGCCTCTTGAATAGTTTTGGCATCTCACTTTATCCATTGAAGTT
>NC_029792.2:83870600-83871281 GCF_000816755.2 Arachis ipaensis | reverse complement strand
CAATCAGATGAGCGGGACTTGTAGCTTTTTGCCTCTTGAATAGTTTTGGCATCTCACTTTATCCATTGAGGTTCAGAATGATTGGCATCTATAGGAACTCAGAGTTTAGATAGTGTTATTGATTCTCCTAGTTCAGTATGACGATTCTTGAACACAGCTTCTTTATGAGTCTTGGCCGTGGCCCTAAGCACTTTGTTTTCCAGTATTACCACCAGATACATAAATGCCACAGACACATAATTGGGTGAACCTTTTCAGATTGTGACTCAGCTTTGCTAAAGTCCCCAATTAGAGGTGTCCAGGGTTCTTAAGCACACTCTTCTTTTGCTTTGGACCTTGACTTTAACCGCTCAATCTCAAGTTTTCACTTGACACCTACACGCCACAAGCACATGGTTAGGGACAGCTTGGTTTAGTCGCTTAAACCAGGATTTTATTCCTTTAGGCCCTCCTATCCACTGATGCTCAAAGCCTTGGGATCCTTTTTATTTGCCCTTGCCTTTTGGTTTTAAGGGTTATTTGCTTTTTGCTCTTGCCTCTTGGTTTTAAGAGCTTTGGCTTTTTCTGCTTGTTTTTTCTTTTTTTTTCTATTTTTTTTCGCCTATTTTTTTTCTGCAAGCCTTGTTCTTTGCTGCTTTTTCTTGCTTCAAAAATCATTTTTATGATTTTTCAGATTATCAA
>NC_029792.2:83830045-83869858 GCF_000816755.2 Arachis ipaensis | reverse complement strand
TGGGAGTGTGTATTCGGCCATATGGGTGGGATTGGGTGGGAGAGAGATGTTGAATTTTGAAGGTAGTGGGTGTATGGATGTGAGTGGTAAATGGAAAACAGAAGGGATGATCATGTATGGAAAGAGAGATGATGAGGTAAGTGGAGATCCTGTGGGGTCCACAGATCCTGAGATGATCCTGTGGGGTCCACAGATCCTTAGGTGTCAAGGCATTTACATCCTTGCACCAATTTAGGCATGTAAAATGCCCTTACACACAACTCTGGGCGTTCAGCGCCAGGTTGGTGCCCATTTTGGGCGTTCAACGCCCCTTTGCTGCCATTTCTGGCATTGAACGCCAGAACCATGCTTGTTCTGGGCGTTCAGCGCCAGGATGCTGCCCATTCTGGGCGTTCAGCGCTAGAACCATGCTCTGTTCTGGCGTTTGAACGCCAGACAGATGCTCCTCCAGGGTGTGATTTTTCTTCTGCTGTTTTTGATTCCGTTTTTGATTTTTTTGTTTATTTTGTGACTCCACATGATCATGAACCTATAAAGACATATAACTAAGAAAAATATAGTTAGATAAATAAACATTGGGTTGCCTCCCAAAAAGCGCTTCTTTAATGTCAATAGCTTGACAGTGGGCTCTCATGGAGCCTCACAGATATGCAGAGCATTGTTGAAACTCTCCAACACCAAACTTAGAGTTTGACTGTGGGGGCTTGGGTTGACTCTGCTTTGAGAGAAGCTTTTTCTGCTTCCTCTCCATGGTTACAGAGGGAGATCCTTGAGTTTTAAACACAAGGGAGTCCTCATTCCATTGAAGGGCTATTTTACCTCTGTCAACATCAATCACAGCTCTTGCTGTGGCCAGGAAAGGTCTTCCTAGGATGATGGATTCATCCTCTTCCTTTCCAGTATCCAGGACTATGAAATCAGCAGGGATGTAAAGGCCTTCAACCTTTACTAACACGTCCTCTACTTGTCCATAAGCCTGTTTTCTCGAACTGTCTGCCATCTCTAATGAGATTTTAGTAGCTTGCACCCCATAGATTCCCAGTTTCTCTATTACAGAGAGGGGCATGAGGTTTATTCCTGAACCAAGGTCACACAGAGCCTTAAAGATCATGGTGCCTATGGTACAATGTCAGTAGGACACTTTTTGGTCAGTCCTTTGTATCTCTCCCAAGCTTCATAGAGGGATTCACCTTCCTTCTGTCTGAAGATCTGAACGTCCACTCTAATCTTACTAAGCTTTTGAGGAGGAAAGAACTTGGCTAAGAAAGCCTTGACCAGCTTATCCCACGAGTTCAGGCTATCCTTAGGTTGAGAATCCAACCAGAGTCTAGCTATGTCTCTTACAGCAAAAGGGAAAAGCATGAGCCTGTAGACTTCAGGATCTACTCCATTAGTCTTTACAGTATCACATATCTACAAGAATTCAGTTAAGAACTGAAAAGGATCTTCAGATGGAAGTCCATGAAACTTGCAGTTCTGCTGCATCAGAGAAACTAGCTGAGGTTTCAGCTCAAAGTTGTTTGCTCCAATGGTAGGAATGGAGATGCTTCTTCCATGTAAATTGGAATTAGGTGCAGTAAAGTCACCAAGCATCCTCCTTTCATTATTATTATTTTCGGCTGCCATCTCCTTTTCCTGTTCGAAAATTTCTGACAGGTGCTTGCTGGTTTGTTGTAATTTAGCT
The DNA here is from genome assembly GCF_000816755.2 of Arachis ipaensis. Classification (NCBI taxonomy): domain Eukaryota; kingdom Viridiplantae; phylum Streptophyta; class Magnoliopsida; order Fabales; family Fabaceae; genus Arachis; species Arachis ipaensis. The sequence continues at coordinate 83,868,174 of NC_029792.2, read as the reverse complement.
TCTCTTAATTTTCTCTTCAGAGTCCTTTCAGGTTCCGGATCTGCTTCAACAAGAATATCCCTATCCTTGCTCCTGCTCATATGACAAAGAAGAGGGCACAGAAAAATAATAATAATAGAGATCCTTTATACCACAGTATAGGGATCCCTTTGTGAGTGGAAGAAAAGAATGGAGAATCCAAACACAAAGGTGATGATAGGAGCAGAGATGTGAGATGAGGAGATAGAATATGATGAAAAGAGGAGAATTTTCGAAAAATATTTTTGAAAAAGAGTTAGTGCCGTTAGTTGTCCAAACTCAAACAATCCCCGGCAACGGCGCCAAAAACTTGGTGCACGAAATTGTGATGTCCAGGCTCAAATAATCCCTGGCAACGTGAGCAACTTGGTACGTGCAATCGTGATTACACTTTGATTATGTAAAATTCATGGCTCTTTCTTTCCCTGGCAATGGCGCCAAGAACATGGTGCCAATACCATGGTTCACAACTTCGATACAACTATCCAGCAAGTGCACTGCGTCGTCCAAGTAATACCTTACGTGGGTAAGGGTCGAATCCCACGGAGATTGTTGGTATGAAGCAAGCTATGGTCACCTTGCAAATCTCAGTTAGGCAGATATAAAACAGTTATGGATTTTTCGAATTTAACTAATAAAATAGGGATAGAAATACTTATGTAATTCATTAGTGAGAATTTCAGATAAGCGTATGGAGATGCAATCATTCCTCTGAACCTCTGCTTTCCTGCTATCTTCATCCAATCAGTCTTACTCCTTTCCATGGCTGGCTTTATGCAAGGGCATCACCGTTGTCAGTGGCTACATCCCCTCCTCTCAGTGAAAAATATGCTCACATGCTCTGTCACAGCACGGCTAATCATCTGTCGGTTCTCGATCATGCTGGAATAGGATTCACCCTCCTTTTGCGTCTGTCACTAATGCCCAGCACTCGCGAGTTTGAAGCTCGTCACAGTCATTCAATCATTGAATCCTACTCGGAATACCACAAACAAGGTTTAGACTTTCCGGATTCTCTTGAATGCCGCCATCATTCTAGCTTACACCACGAAGATTCCGATTAAGAGATCTAAGAGATATTCATTCTAGCTTGTTTCATGTAGAACGGAAGTGTTTGTCAGGCACGCGTTCATAAGGGATAATGATGACGAGCGTCACATAATCATCACCTTCATCATGTTCTTGGGTACGAATGGATATCTTAGAAGCGAAATAAGATGAATTGAATAGAGAACAGTAGGTGGCGCTGGACGCCAGATTTGGGCAGAAGGCTGGCGTTGAATGCCAGTTTACGTCGTCTATTCTTGGCCAAAGTATGGACTATTATATATTTCTGGAAAGCCCTGGATGTCTACTTTCCAACGCAATTGGAAGCGCACCATTTCGAGTTCTGTAGCTCCAGAAAATCCACTTTGAGTGCAGGGAGGTCAGAATCCAACAACATCAGCAGTCCTTCTTCAACCTCTGAATCTGATTTCTGCTCAAGTCCCTCAATTTCAGCCAGAAAATACCTGAAATGATAGAAAAACACACAAACTCATAGTAAAGTCCAGAAATGTGAATTTAACATAAAAACTAATGAAAACGTCCCTAAAAGTAACTAGATCCTACTAAAAACATACTAAAAACAATGTCAAAAAGCGTATAAATTATCCGCTCATCAGTATGGTTTTACATATTTAATGCATAAGCATGTACCCAATTCCCAAAATTTTCAACAAAAATATAAAAACACACTTTTCTCTCAACCAATGTCCCAAGTTTCCCATACCCAAATGATACACATCCTCACTAGCCTAAGCTAATCAAAGTTCCAAATTAAGGGATATTTATTGTTTTTCACTTAGGGATAGTGATGTGCTAAAATTAAGAACAAAAGGGATTAAAGAGGCTCAAATTTGGCTAACAATGGTTGATGAAAGGTAGGCTATTTGGATGAGTGAGCTAAATGAAATGATGGCCTCAATCATATAGATGCATGTATACATGGAATAATGGACATAAAAAATCAAACAAATCAAAGATTAGAATCATAGAAAGAGAACAATGCACACAATAATGGAAAATAAGTGGTTATAAGATGTAAACACACAATTGGGCTCAAGACTCACATGCTTGTGTTCTTAGCTCAAAAACCATGTTCCAAAATAAATTTTTCAAGCAAGTACAACAAAAAATTTTTTTTTTCAAATTGGTAGGGGCTCTAAAAATAGTTTCTTGGAAAAGAAAGCATCACCCTAATCAAGTAATCCTAACATAAAAAGAAGTGATAAAATATGTACAAATTCTAACTAACATGCAACCTATCATGCAATGCAACACTAACTAGCAAAGGAAATTAAGAATTGGTGTTGAAAGAGGAAGTTGTTACCCATGGAGGTCGGTCGGACGACCTCCCCACACTTAGAAATTTGCACCGTTCTCGGTGCATGCAAAGAAGAGCATGGTGGACAGGTTGCTACAATTGATGAGCTCCTTCAAAAGGTTGTGTGGATGAACTTGTTTGTTGCCCCATTTGAAGCTTTTCCCTCCATTTGCTTCTTGGTGGCCAACCTAAAAGGAAAGAAAAAGAAAGAGAATTAAGCCTACAACAACGATATCAAAGCAATAAAACATAGGCGGGGGCTAATGCCAAATAAGAATAGGGTCCTCACTACATGGTAGTGATGCACGGAAAACTTGTCTCTCAACAAATCTCCCGGATCAAGTTCATTTTCATCTCTTCCTCAATCAATGCACTCATTGATCTCCTTGGCAATCTTAAGTGATTGAATTACAATTTCTTGCAATTAAATCTCTCAAATCTTGATCAATAGATAATTCCTTGGTCAATTGCTCTTGAGAAGAGATGAAGTATGGTCACTGATTATACCACATGCATTTTCCAAATCAAGTATTGAGAGGGTTATAGTCACATACCCATCCAAACCCAATTTGGTCCAGCATGAGAAAGCATTTCTAGCTTGATCTCTTCATTCCTCTTTCAAGGTTCAAAAGAGATCCAAGTTTGAATAGCTTCTCTTCCAAGATAACTACTCAATTGGATGAAGATCGAAAGCTTTCAAGTAAAATCAAGAGTAAATATAGAAAAAGAATAATGAAAATTAGTATTGATCCATCAAATTACAACAGAGCTCCCTAACCCAATGAAAGGGGTTTAGTTGTTCATAGCTCTTGAAAATGAAAACAAAGATGGAGAATACATCATAAAACTAGAAATTGCAAAGAAAGTAAAATACAAAGAGTAGTTCTCTTTTTCCCAGCCTCTAGAACTTCTTCTCAATTCAAAGCTACTCCTATATATATTACTCTTCTCACCTTCTAGTGAGATTCTTCAAGTCTTGGGCCTTTGGATCTTGAGTTTGAAGCAGTTCCTTTCTTTATTTGGGCTTGGCTTTACTTGCAGAGAGAAAGTGCGAAGTGGGCGGAGACTTTAGTTCAGGATGTTAGGGGTGTCAATATTTAGTGAGAATATAAGTTCGAGAACGTTAGTGACACTTAACATTGTCACTAACGTTCTAATGAACCCCTTTGCCTCACGTTAAAACCCATGTTAACTAGGTTAACGTGGCTTTTAACGTTACCTTGTTAACCTTCGAGAACGTTAGTGACACTCAACATTGTCACTAACGTTCCAGTGTGCCCCTTCTTGCTTCACGTTAAAGCCCACGTTAACTAGGTTAACGTGGCTTCTAACGTGGCCCTTGCCATCCTTCGAGAACGTTAGTGACATTCAACATTGTCACTAACGTTTCAATGTGCCCCCAGGTCTCATGTTAGAGTCCACGTTAACTAGGTTAACGTGGCCATCTTTAGCCATCCCAACGTTAGTGACAATGTTGAGTGTCACTAACGTTGGCTCATCCTTCATTCCTCATCGTTCGCTTCCACGTTAACCAAGTTAACGTGGAAGTTAACGTGACTCTTGGGGGTTGTGTGGTTGCTTCAACGTTAGTAACAATGTTGAGTGTCACTAACGTTGTCGACAACTCTTCATCCTTTACGTTAGTTCCGACGTTAACCAAGTTAACGTGGGAGTTAACGTGGTACTTTGCACCATAGGCTAACGTTAGTGACAATGTTGAGTGTCACTAACGTTGGCTTCTCTTCCCCCCTTAATGTTAGAGGCCACGTTAACCTCATAATATTTGTCACTAAACTTATGCAAAATCCTCATGAAATTATGTAAAATGCACAATGTATGCTTGAATCAAGGCTTAAGTGAATATCTACCCAAAACTAGCTTATTTCCTAAAGAAATGCATGAAACTAACCTAAAAACAGTAAAGAAAAGGTCAGTGAAACTGACCAAGATACCCTGGCATCACAACACCAAACTTAAAGCTTGCTTGTCCCTAAGCAAGTACTGGAACAACAGAATGATGAATGGAATATCCAGAGGAATGAGTCATTCTTGTGGAAGTTATGTTACTGATTTTATGGTGGTTTCATGCATAGCAATTTAGGTTCATTCCATTACTGGCTTTCAGACCTTTATCATGTCCTAAAACACCCACTTTGTTTATATCCCATGAAACTTTTATTCATTGATCCTTTTATTGTTATTTCAAGGGTTGTTTGTGTTATTTAGGCTAAGTGCTCTGTAAGGGGGCAACTCTTTAAGATAAGCTTTCAGCCAACACTCCCGAACCAGTTGGTTCAAGGTGCTAGGTGTTGAGACACCCCTAAGGACTTACTCCCTCAAGCCTATCCCCCATACATACACACTACAGGCATTTAGTTTATTTATTTTCTTTTCTTGAGACCTTGTGTCCAGCACCTCTTTGGGTTACTAAGTGTTCTGTAGTGAAGGTTACTCTTGATAGTGGACTTTCAGCTGATAATCCCGAGTTAGTTAACCCAAGTTACCAAGTGATAAGGCACCTCTAAGAGCTTATTCATCCAAGTAGATCCCTCACACAGGAGCACCACAGACACTTGCCTCAAGATTAAAACCATTGATGCCTAGCCTTATTGCTTACTCTTTTTCTTTTGTTTTTCACTTCCATTGTTCTTTCCCTTTTCTCTTCTTAGGATCTTGTTATTAACTTAGTATCATGAGTGTATCCAAAGCAAAGTATTCAGGCCAGATAATTGTCATCCCAGCCTTGTGGTTGAACCAACTTAGCTAACTTATGACTACCCCAAAGATTCATGAATGCACTTCCACAATATGAACTCTACTCTGGTCTTTTAAAAACATAATCATTCTCTTTTTCAATTTGATTTAAAATGGACAAGCTTACAAGTAAATAAGGGAATGATGCAGTGACATTTAAACCAGAAATCATGGACCTATTCAGAAGGAAAACTTAAAAGACAGAATTTTAAAAAGTTTAAACATAACATGGAAGCAGGTTCTATTTCATACAAGATCTTCCTTATTTAAAGCATAGAAAACGATGGACTAAAAAGAACTCCACCACCTTTCATTCATGTGGATGTCTATGCTCCCATCCTTGTTTGTCCTCATTGTGTCTCTCTTGAGTGCTTGTACTTCCACTTCCTTTGCCTTTTCCAAGCAACTTCCTCCAGAAACCACTATCTTCCATCTTCTTCTTGAGTGTCTCCTTTAGCTGTTTCACTTTCTTCTCTTCTTGTTCTACAAATTCTTTTTGGACTTCATCATATGTGGGGATGGCGTATAGCTGATGCATATTACTGGTCATGTAGTTCAACTCAGCTTGAGTGTTTACATAGAACTCCTCCCTATGTAGTTGCCTTCCTTCATTGAGTATACTAAACTCATTGAAAGTTTTTATTTGGGCTATCTGCCACTGGTTGAGTTCTTGCAAGTGCTTCTCTTGAATCTCTTGCCTCTCATTCACTTGGTTGATGGCTTGAGTGAGCTGGGAGTATTGTTCCTGCTGCTGCTCCATTTGTTGTTTTTGCCATGCTTCCTGTTGGCTCAGCCGGTTCAGTATTTGCTCTTGTCCTTCCATATGTCTCTGTCCCAAATATTCAATGGCTCTTAGAAGGTGAGTCATATTCAAGTTGGCTGGGTCATGATGCTCTTTTTGTTGATATTCTTCCTGATGATATTCCTCTTGATGAGCTTCTCCCTGGGCCCTTTGCCTTCCTATATGTGGCCTTCTTAGTTGCTGAGCCAGTGTGGTATAGACCATTCGCTCGAGTGTGATTGGCCTCCCTGGGTTCACCCAGTCTGGGCTGCTGTCCTCAAATATTACCTTGGCCTTGTTGCACAAGCGGAGAATGGTGCTGGGGTACCAAAGTCTGGCACCTGAGTCAGCTTTCTCAGCTGACTCTTGAATCCCTTCGGCAATGAGCTCATGCACTTTGATTTCCCCACCTTGTACTAAGCATTGTACCATAGTGGCTCGATTGATGTTGACCTCTGAATTATTAGCAGCTGGTAGGATGGAGCTCCTTACAAGCTCAAACCACCCTTTGGCTTCAGGGTGAAGGTCTCCCCTTTTTATGAATTTTGGTCTCCCATCTGAGTACCTCTCCTTGGGTTTCCTCCCATGAAGCGCTTCTTTAGCGTCACTAGCTTGACGTTTTTCCTTCATCATGGTGGTTGGTCGTGCTTAAAGTCCTCCCCTCTTGCTGTGGACTTGTATCCATTGGTTGGATCAATGATCTCTACATGTTCCAGGGAAAGAACTCTGTTGATAGTGAAGACCTTAGGTAATTGAGATGGAACAGTAGGGAGATTAGGGGGAATATCTGGGAAGTAAGCTGAGACAACTCTATCCCTTGGAGAGAAGTCTTCCGTAGGGATCTTCTTGTTCCTCCATCTCCTTGGTACCTTCTTCTTTGTTTCTTTTGAGGTTGCCTTCCCCTTGGTGACCTCTTTTCTCCAAGGAGTTGTGATGCTGTCTTCACCTGCCTCTAGAGGTTTGGGTTCCTCTAACTTTTCCTTGAGCTGTGGCAATTGCTGTTTTCCTTGTTTGTCAGTTAAGGGGGTCTCAGAATGAGCTGGCTGTGCTTCAGTGCTTTTTTTTTTTCAGTGTCTCATTATCATCTGTACTCAGTTCCTTGTCTTCTTGATCTGTTTCTTGTGAGAGTTTGAAGACATTAAAGCTGAGTCATTCATCATGGATTCTCAATATTAGCTCCCCTTTCTCTACATCGATAAGTGCTCTGGCTGTAGCTAGAAATGGTCTTCCCAATATGATTGGGTGAGTGTGAATCTCTTCCATGTCTAGAATGACAAAGTCTGTTGGGAGAAAGTACTCATTGAGCAGTTGAGGGAATGGTGCATAGAGCTTCAGCAGCTCTTGTTGTGAGATTTCTGGTTCTTTGTGATCTCTATCCTTCTCTTTTGTTGAGTTGTCTTCAGGTTGTTTGCACATTTTGCCTTGCTTATCTTCAATCTCTTGATCACTTGTAGTGACCATTTTGCAATCTTCCCATCTTACTTTCTTTGCTTCTCCCTTGGAGTTTTTCTCCGTGTCACTTGGGAAGCTATCAGTAGGTTTAGGGATCTTCTCAGCTAAATATCTCACCTGGAATTCCAGCTTCCTAATGGTCTCTCCCTGGTTCTTAATATTGGCTCGCACCTCCTTTTTGAACACCTTATTTTCTTGAATCTCTTGGCATATTCCTTCAAGTAAGGCTTCAATCTTAGAGAGCTTGTCATCAATTGATGAGTGATTTGGAGCAGATGTGCTGTTTTGGTTTTGATAAGTGTGTGAAGACGTGTTGTTGTGGGGGTGTTGAGATGTCCTCTGGGTGAATTGCTGGTGAGCTGCATTGTTGTTGGAGTTGTAACGTCTCTGGTCTCGGTTTTGATCTTGCTCACTTCCCCACCCAAAGTTTAGGTGGTTTCTCCATCCAGGGTTGTAAGTCTTGGAGTATGGATCATAATTTTTCCTTGGTGAATTCCCAATGTAGTTGGCTTGCTCCTGACTCCCCTCTGCTTCTTCATTTACTCCTTCTTAGATTGTTGATGAAGATGAGATTGCTGCTACTTGGTTCCTCTCCATCTTCTTGGTGAGGTTACCCAGCTGCTGGGTAATGAGCTTGTTTTGGGCCAACAGAGCATCTACATTGTTTAGCTCCATCACTCCTCTTGTGTTCCCTCTTTCGGAAGCATAGAAGTAGTCGTTTTCTGCTACTGTTTCAATAACATCTATGGCTTCCTCAATGGTCTTCTTCTTGTTCAAGGATCCTCCAGATGAATGGTCTATGGCCTTCTTTGACTCATAAGAGAGCCCTTCATAGAAAATGTGCAGCTGGACCCATTCGTTGAACATGTCACGTGGACACCTCCTTGTTAAGTCCTTGAACCTCTCCCATGCTTCATACAGAGTCTCACCATCTTGTTGCCTGAAAGTTTTAACCTCAGCTCTCAGCCTATTGATTCGTTGAGGAGGGTAGAATCTTGCTAAGAATTTGTTCACCACATCCTCCCAAGTTGTCAAGCTCTCCCTTGGGAAGGATTCCAGCCACTTGACTGCCTTGTCCCTGAGTGAGAAGGGAAATAAGAGCAGTCTATAGGCGTCAGGATGAACACCATTAGATTTCACTGTGTCACATATTCTCAGGAAGGTGGTCAAATATTGATTGGGGTCTTCTTGAATACCTCCTCCAAACGAACCGTTGTTCTGAACAAGGGTGATGAGCTGTGGTTTAAGTTCAAAGTTGTTGGCATGGATTGTTGGCTTTTGGATGCTACTTCCACAATTGCCTGGGTTTGGATTGATGTAAGAGCCCAAAACTCTTCTATCCTCCCCAGCATGATTTGCTCCACCTCTTCTGCCATGGTTGTGAGTCTCTTCTTCATGATGATTTTCCATGTTTTCTTCCATGTTAGGTTCAAAGTATTCCTCAAAGTGTTCCTCCTCTTCTTCAGCACCAACTACACGTTTTTCTTTTGCCTTCCTCCTTAGTCTAAGGAAGGTTCTCTCAGGTTCAGAATCAAAGAAAGTTGAAGCCCCGCTTCTTCTCCCTGTCATACAACCAACAAGTACAAGCAAAAAAAATAGGTGCAGACAGTATTTGTGTCAGAATTGCTATTAGTTGTGGGTGATGCAATATATCAAACAGTTAGTGGGTTAGCAAACAGAATTGAAAATAACAAAGAAAAACCAATGCACTCATTGATCTCCTTGGCAATCTTAAGTGATTGAATTACAATTTCTTGCAATTCAATCTCTCAAATCTTGATCAATAGCCAATTCCTTGGTCAATTGCTCATGAGAAGAGATGAAGTATGGTCACTGATTATACCACATGCAATTCCCAAATCAAGTATTGAGAGGGTTATAGTCACATACCCATCCAAACCCAATTTGGTCCAGTGTGCCCCTTCTTGCTTCACGTTAAAGCCCACGTTAACTAGGTTAACGTGGCTTCTAACGTGGCCCTTGCCATCCTTCGAGAACGTTAGTGACATTCAACATTGTCACTAACATTCCAATGTGCCCCCAGGTCTCATGTTAGAGTCCACATTAACTAGGTTAACGTGGCTTCTAACGTGGCCATCTTTAGCCATCCCAACATTAGTGACAATGTTGAGTGTCACTAACGTTGTCGACAACTCTTCATCCCTTACGTTAGTTCCCACGTTAACCAAGTTAACGTGGGAGTTAACGTGGTACTTTGCACCATAGGCCAACGTTAGTGACAATGTTAAGTGTCACTAACGTTGGCTCAACTTCTCTTCTCCACGTTAGAGTTCACGTTAACTTCGTTAACGTGACTCTCTAACGTGGGCATTGATGGCTTTTTTTGAGAGTGTTATTGGCAATCACTTTTCTCATTAACCTTGCAAGTTACCTCCCCTTTTCTTGCTTCCTTTTGGTCCTGAAATCAAGCAATAAAGTGCATCAAAGCTCTAGTCCAAGTCATGAGTAATGCAACATAATATTTGTCACTAAATTTATGCAAAATCTTCATGAAATTATGTAAAATGCACAATGTATGCTTGAATCAAGGCATAAGTGAACATCTACCCAAAACTAGCTTATTTCCTAAAGAAATGCATGAAACTAACCTAAAAACAGTAAAGAAAAGGTCAGTGAAACTGGCCAAGATGCCCTGGCATCAGGTAGCTACAACATGTGAGTGAAAAATAAATTTAAGCAAAGGCATATTAACTAATACTTGATGCAAAAACAAAGTTAGAGCATGAAGAGCACTCAAAAGCATCAAGTTCAACTAGAAAGAGTGGGTCATGAAAGACATGTAAGCTCATATCAATGCACAAAGGGTACAATGATCATCAAAGGTTATGAATTGAATTAGAAATTTCATTACCCATCAATACCAAACAAGTCTAGAAGCACCAAGATTAACCAAGAAATTCTCAACAATTGAGTAAGAGCATTCAACACCATTATTAAAATAAGAAACTTAGAAAAGAAAATAAGAACAAGCTATAGAAACAAAATTAAAATGCAATAAATGAAAATAAGCAAATGCAATAAAAGAAAATAGAAGAAAAATTTCTCTTTTTTTTACCGGCGCGAACGCGTCATGTACGCGCACGCGCCGATGTGCAGTTTGGCCAAAGGACGCGTACGCGCCAGGTGCGCGCACGCGTGGGTTGTAGGCATAGAATAGGCACAAACTGGGCATAACTCTCTGGTTTTATTACCAGGAGTGTGAGTGGCGCTATCGGCGCGCATGCGCACAGCGTGCATGCGCGTGCTTTGTGCAATTAGAGTCAACGGCGCGTACGCGCCAGGTGCGCGCACGCGCGGATGGTTTGTGCCTCAGGCATGGTGCTGGCGCAGTGTAGGCACAACTCTCGGGTCAATGTATGGAGGGATGAGGTTTTTCAATCCACGCATCCGCGCACATGGCGCGCCCGCGTGGATGGTCGAAAATGCTTGAGGCGCGCGTACGCACCAGGTGCGTGCACACGCAGGTTGGTGCTCTATTTTTCAAAATTTTTCCAAGTTTTTGCACCAAACCAAGCATTCCAAACCTCCAAACAGCTACCAAAACACCATGAGACCTTATTTGACATACTAAACTACCAAATAAACTCAACAAACAAAATAGAACATGAAATTAAACTAATTACCAATATGTACAAAAGGGAAAAATTAAAAGAATTTACCATGGTGGGGTGTCTCCCACCTCGCACTTTTGTTTATTGTCCTTAAGTTGGACTTATGGGGAGCTCCTCATCAAGGTAGCTTGTGCTTGAAGCTATCCTTGAACATCTCCCAATGCTTGAATCTCCAATAAGCTTCATTCTTCAATGTTAATATCTTCAAGCTTTGATGGAGTTCTTCACAAACCATGAGCTCCCAAAGTTGATTCTCCTTGTACGATCCGGGATCCCACACTTTGTTTTGACACCCATCTTCAAATTGATCATCATGATTCCAATTGGATGGCATGACCTTAGAATTCTCAACTAAGTACCCAAACATTCTCCTAGACCCTTGCAATTTGGTTCTACACCAACCATTGTCATTCAACTTTGAGCATGCAACCATCATGAACTTAGAGTGATGTTTCCAACCACTACACAACTCTCTCATACACTTATCTCCACAAAGAGCTCTAAGTTGACCATCATTTTCAATCAAACCATATTCAAGTGAGAAAGTGAAGCTTAGGGATAGAAATTTTACCCACTTGAATGTTGTATTGGATGGTGACTTAGGAAGGGATGTCTCCAATGGTCTTGCAAGTTCCACTCCCTTGTGCTCTTCTATGATTATCTCCACCTCTTTACAACTTTCCTCAACTTTAACCTCTTCCGTTTGGTGACTAGCTTCCAATTTAATCTCTTCTTCATTGCTTACCAAGGGCATGGGAGGTTGTGCATCTTCTTCTTTGATCTCAATTTCAAGCCCAATGGGAGAGGATTCAATTGTAGATAGGAACTCCTCAATGATTGAATCCATCTCTTGATCAACTTCTTCAAAGTCTTCAATCAAGATATGCCTTGGAGGTTGTACACCCTCCTCAACATCAATATCAAGCTTTTTGAAAGAGGACACTCTAATTCTACATTCCCATGGACTTCCAACATCTCCTATGTTTTCAACCACTTCTTCCAGCTCATCTATCTCAACTTCTTCCCCTTGTGACAATTCTTGCTTCAACTTCTCTTCTTCACCTTGAAGCTCTAAACTCACTCCCTCACTATGCTCCTTGATTGTTTCTCCACATTCAACAATGGAAGTTCCTTGATCGCATAGGCTTAGGCGGGAGGAGACCATATTGTGAACGGCTTCCGCTAGGATAGCCATCTTGGCTTCTAGCTCCTTAAACTCCTTTTGATTCTCTTCTTGTCTTCGAATGTAAGAACTAACACATTCTTGGAGAGGATCATCCATTGGAGGTGGTGTGGGAAAAGAATGTTCATTGTTTGGGAAGAAGGTTTCATAATTGGAAGTTAGTTCATCTTGGCAAGGATATGGAGATGGTGTATATTGAGGTTGTTCTTGAGAGTAATTATGTTGGAATGGTGGTGGTTCTATGTATGGTTCATACGGTTCATAAGGTGGTTGGAATGGTGGATAAGGATTATGGTCATATGGAGGTGTTTGGTGAAAAGGGGCTTGTGAGTAAGGTTGTTCAAAGTCATGTTGAGGGGATGGTTCATAAGCATGTGGTGGTGGTTGTTGACAATCATAATAAGGGTCACCACATCCATTAGATTGATATGCATTAGGATTAGGATTATACCCATAAGAAACCGGAGGGGGTTGTTGCCAAGAAAGGTGATCAATCCTTTGAGGCTCCCTCCACTTTTGATTGTTCCATCCTTGATGCATGTTACCATTATAGTTCCCATTCCCTACAACATAATTTGAGCCAAACTCATAGCCAAAGTGAGGATGAGAATTCATAAGAGCAAATAAAAATATAAGCTAACAAAAATAAGCAACAAGTCCTAAGCCTAATAAAAGCTAACAACCAAGCAAAAGACAAACATATTCACATATTCACAATAGCCAATAATATAACACCATTGTAACTCTCCGGCAACGGCACCATTAACTTGACAACAAAAATTGTTGTCGGTAAGGAATTTCTCTTATAGAAAGAAGAATTTTGTTGTAAACATAGCTCCAAACCAACAAACAACTCTCACATCAAATTAAAATATGGTTTTGTCACATGTACAAACCCCAAATAAGAATTAACTGGAGTATTTGAGCTCTGGGTCGTCTCACGAAGAATTGCAATGAAGTGAATGATTATTGGCTATGAAGGAACAAGACGGTATGATTGATAAAGGGGCAAGGAAGTAAATGGACAAGAATTTAAATGACAAGAAGAGTAAATTAAGCAAGTAACTAAAGAAAGCAAGTAATAAAGAGAGAGACATTCATGGCAAAGATTGAGAATATAGGCTTTCTATCCTAGTCATACAATGATTAATTCATCTTATTTAGTCAACTCAAACAAATAGGAAGAAAGTCAAACAAGATTAATCAATCATACCACAATAATAAATAAGAATTTATCTTATTACATCATCTCCAACATTGGAAGAAGATATAGGTGATCTTCCATGAGAGAAAGTCTAACAAGACTAGCTAATCTCAATCCAAAAGTCCTAATCAACTTACTAATTAAATTAGCAAAAGATTAGCGTCAATGGAAACAATATTAGCTAACAACTCTAGATCACCAATATGAGTTGAGTTTTTATGACACAAGATTGCCTAATTACCATTTCCAAGCCAAGAATGCTCAAAATCTACTCTAAAGCCCAACCAAGCATTTTGTCAAACACTTGGTGGGTACAAATGGAAAGCATGGTAAAAGTGCAAGAATAATAAATCTATCAACTACCAATTGCAAGAAAAGTAAATTCTCAACTCAAATCAACAATTAAAAGAACATCAAACATTAAATTGCATTAAAAGTAAATCAAATCCAACAAGAGCATCTATGAACATAAAAGAGAGATTAACATTACAAATCATGAGAATGAGAGTGTAGAAGTAAGAAAACATAAAAGAAACAAGATGGAAACATATAATTAAACCTAGATCTAAGATGGAAATTAACCTAACCTAATTCTAGAGAGAAGAGGGAGCTTCTCTCTCTAGAAACTAACCTACATGATGCTATACTACCAAACAATTGCTCCCCCATTTGCCCAAGCTTGAATTCTGCATGAAATAGCATTGGAAATGAGTTGGGTTGGGCCCAAAGTGCTTCAAAAATCGTTGGGGGCAATTTCACTTTAGTGGGCCACGGGCAGCATCGGTGCGCACGCGTACATGGCGCGTGCGCACCCCTGAGTGCGAAGTGACATATGGCAAATTTTATATCATTTCGAAGTCCCGGATATCAGCTTTCCAACGCAACTAGAACCGCCTCATTTGGACCTTTGTAGCTCAAGTTATGGTCAATTGAGTGCGAAGAGGTCAGGCTTGACAACTTTACGGTTCCTTCATTTCTTCATGAGTTCTCCCACTTGCAGGCTTTTCTACTCACTTCTTCCATCCAATACTTGCCTTATGAATATGAAATTACTCAACAAACACATCAAGACATCAAATGGAATTAAAGTGAATTAAAATCACCAATTTTAGGGCTTAAAAAGCATGTTTCCACATTTAAGTACAAATCAAGGGAGAATTACAAAACCATGCTATTTCATTGAATAAATGTAGAAAAAGGTGATAAAATCCCCCAAAATAAGCACAAGATAAATCACGAAATCAGGGTTTATCATAGGCATACATCATTTGCATATGTTTGAATTGTTTGGTTTTGCCTATTTGTTTTGTATTGCTATATCATATTTTCTATGTTACCTGATTATGTGCTACTTGTTCTACTTGTACTTTAATTGTGTATTACTTGTTTGTATTGTTTGTGTTTGTACAACTGAGAGGTCCCTCATGCTGGTGTCGGTGGACGCTGAGGGTTGTTCTTGATGAGATGAACTAATGATGTAATTGAATAATGATGATGATTATTGAATGAGATCATTTGAGTTCCCTGGGTAGACGCAGTGAAGTGATTTTACTTGCTCCAGGTGAGGATATGAGGTAACGATATAGAATTGCTGAGACAGAATAACTGGTGATGGTTTTGTTTATGACCCTGATTCTGATTGGTTGGAGAGTTAGAGAGAGTTGAGAAGCATGAAAGATAAGAATTAGACTTCGCGTTCCCTTATGACAGTTGCCTATTTATGGATTAGCAAGAACATAGGGTGGATGTTTGGGAAAGGAAGTTTAGGATACTTAGCGAGTTTTTATTACAATGCATTGTATTTATTTGGCACTTTTACCGTACTGGGAACCCATGGGTTGGGGTTCTCATTCCGTATATATCTCTAGTTTTTCAGATATAAGTCTAGGTGCTCAGAAGTGAGTTGTGGTTCATCTGAGAGATGGCAAAGATCTTTATGTTCTCTACTTTGTATTTTGCTTAGAATCTCTCCACCTTTATCTCGAAAAGCTTACGTTATGTATTGAACTCTTTCGAACTTGCCTATAGAGGCTCTTATGTTTCTTTTGGGAGAGATTAGGAGATGTTGTTGTCAACTACTTTCATCATGTACCCTAGCCGGCCTAAACTTCGCGGGTCGCGACTAGTGGCTATTTACCTATATTATATATCTATATACTGTCCTTCTCTTAATATCCTTTATGCCTTTATCAGTATATCGCTTTTGGCTTCATGCTTTAACTTTTAGTTGTCGATGCTTGAGTGACACGACTTTACGATTTTATTTTTACTCTTTTCAGGCTTCTCGATTAATACTCCTTTCAAATATACTTATAGTTATATATTAAAAATCCACCTGAGAGTCGTACCACTGTAATATCATTGACTTATGACTCGAGCATAAGGATTTGAATATTAGGGTGTTACAGTTAGAAAAAGCTATCACTTAAAACCATCATACAAAAAGATGGTACGCAATGTCCTGTAGGGTGATAGTGCACTCACCCTAAGACAGGTGGAAAGTGTAGGTCTCCGGACACCAACGCCCGATGAATGCAATAATCAGGGAATTGTCAAAGACAAAGTCCCTGAGTTGCACCGTATCGTCAAACACAACCTCCCTCAAATATGGGATAATAGCATTTGGTAGTGCAAGAGTGTGACTCACTCGCCTAGCAAGTAGTACTAGACGAGGCATCTGTTAAAAAATAAACCATTTCAATAATAAATCTATTTCAATTAAATTCCAAAAAAATGATAATTGTAATAAGGAACAAAAAAGATAAAAATGATAATGAACAAGTTATTCAAAACAAAAGTTACAAAAAAATTTAATTCGAGTTAAAGAAATAAAGAAATGTAATAAACATTTACTAAATAAATTAAATTTACTAATAAGTTAAATTAAATTAATTAATTAACATTTACTAAGAATACATTCCACCACCTAACATAATTTAATTATTATTTAAAAAAATTAAAAAATTAAATTTTATAGCTTAATGAAGTAAAAATAATCACAATATAAATTTTGACACTAATTTTAAAGGTTTTGACCCAAAATTGGGTCGTTAGGCCAAACCGATTGAACCGGACCCACATTGGGACTAAGACCCAACATATATAAGGCTTACTTCAGCCTTCCTTCTCTTTCATTCCTCCATTCACGAAGAAGATGAGGGAGTGTTTGAAAAATATATGGATATGACTTTGGGAGTATTGAGATTGTTTTTTATGTGAAAAATTGGATTTGGATTGAGGTTTTGAAAATATAAGGGTTTTGGTGAGTAGTGGTAAAAATAGATTTTTATCCAACTTTGGCAGTCTATAACTTGAAACTTGGATTTTGGATTTGAATGAAATTTGTTTCAATTTAGCGACAATTTCAAAGCTTTAAAACGGTTTAAAGTTTGTGAAAATTGGAGTTGTGTAGAGGAAGTTATGGAAATTGGAAGTTGGGTATAGAAAATTGATTTTTAACTAAGTTGCAAAAAACCTGAAATTCTGGTGTGCGTGCATATGTGATAAACCCCCTTTTTTATGGTTTATCTTGTGTTGAATTTAGAGTTTTTTATTAACCTTTTCTCACATTTATTCAATGAAATAGCATGGTTTTGTGATTCTCCCTTAATTTGTGCTTAGATGTGAAAACATGCTTTTAGAACCTTAATTTGATAATTTTAATCTTCCTTTAATTCTACTAGATGCCTTGATGTCTTTGCTAGTGATTTCAGGATTGAAAAGGCTAGGAATGGACAAATAAATAAAGAGAAAATTATGCAAAGTAGAGAACACATGGAAAAGCCAAAGATTTGGATGCACCAATCCACGCGCAAGCGCCATGTACACGCACGCGTAGTTGCAAAATCCCCATGGATGCGCACGCGTGCTGTACGCATACGTGTCAGTACTGGTACGTGATTTTTAAGTGAAAATGTGCCCAGCGAACTTAGAGGAGCTATGGGGCCAGTTTGTAACCAACTTTGGCGCCAAAATGCTTAAAAGAACCAAGGATTGAAGGGAAAATCATCATTAATTGTGGGGGATTCCATCATTGGAGACAATTAGGATTTGGATTAGTTAGTTTTAGAGAGAGAAGCTCTCACTTTTCTCTAGAATTAGGATTAGGTTTAGGTCAATAATCTTAGATCTAGGGTTTAATTCATGCTTTCTTCTACTTCTACCTATCAATTCCTTGTTGTTACATCTTGTTCATTTATTCCTTGTTGCAATTTCTTCTCTTTTGTTTCCATACTCTGTTGTAGATCTACTCTTGTTCCTTCTATTTTCTTTCAATGAAATTTGAGGTAAATCATGTCAATAATGTTCTCTTTGGATTGTTGTTGTTAATTCCTTGCAGTAATTATTGTTAGATTCCATTGTTGTTGCCAATTTACTATGCTTTCCTTTTATACCTTCCAAGTGTTTGTCAAAATGCTTGAGAAGATATTAGAGTAGAATTTTATGCTCTTGACTTGGGAAGGTAACTTAGGAATTCTTGAGTTGCTAATGTCCAAGTGATTGATAGTTGATAGCCAATGACACTAGCTCTCATTAATTCAATTAGTGAACAGCTAGGACCTATGAACTTGGATTGATATAGCTCATTTGACTTTTATCTACCTGTTAGAGGATGACTTAGTGGGATTGATCCTTGCAATTATCATATTGTGGTTAGTGATAAGGATAGAGATCCTTGACCACCAAACCTTGCCAAGACCTTTTTGTCATTTCATTCCCTTTATCATTTACTTTTCTTGTTTCCTATTCAAAACCCCAAAATATACATGTCCAGGGCCAATAACAAGAACACTACCCTACAATTTCTTTGACAGACGACCCAAGATTTAAATACTTTGGTTTATAATTTTAGGGGTTTATACTTGTGACAAACAAATTTTTGTATGAAAGGATTATTGTTGGTTTAGAAACTATACTTCGACGAGATTTCATTAGAGAAATTCTATACTATCAGAATTCCATTTATCAAAATAGCGTGCGTACGCGTCCCTGCCCTTCCCCCCCTCGCTTTTTTTTATAGAAATGCTAAAAGCAGCTTAAAATCTCCCTAAACTCTACCTACAACTCAAAACCAACTACAAATGAAAATTTAATAAAAAATTCAAAAGCAAACAACATAACTTTCACTTCAAGCAACTAACAACCAAAACATGAATGCATGACTATATAAGTTTGGTGTCTTGCATGCATTGTTTATTTGATCTTAGTTGCATTTCTATTGTTTCTCATCATTAAAAATTCAAAAAAATTTTCAAAATTGTGTCTTTTCAAGTCAATAACACAGAAAATTGAAGATTCAGAACATTCTGAAGAGGAATTACATAGAAAAAGCTGGGCGTTCAAAACGCCCAGTGAAGAAGGAAAACTGGCATTTAAATGCCAGCCAGGGTACCTGGCTGGGCGTTTAACGCCCAAAAAGGTAGCATTTTGGGCGTTAAACGCCAGAATGGATGCCATTCTGGGCGTTTAACGCCACGATGACATAAGAGGGAAGATTTTGTTTTTAATTCAAATGTTTTTCAGGTTTTCATAATTCTTCAAAATCTAATCTTTTTCAAATCATATCTTTTCAATCATATCTTTTCAAAATCAATTTCTTTTCAATTTTTTATTTATTTATTACTATTTTCGAAAATCTTTGCTACAATTAATAATTTAATTCAAAATTTTCTAGTTGTTACTTGCCTATTAAGAAAGGATCAAAAGTTTTAATTCTAGAATCATATCTTCTAATTTCTTGTTAGTCAAGTAATCAACTTTAATTTTAAAACATTCTCATTTTAATTTGATTTTCAATCATATCTTCTCAATCATATCTTTTCAATCACATCTTTTTCAAAATTAAGTTTCAATCATATCTTTTTGATTTCTAATTTCAAAATCTTTTACAAAAATCACTTAATTTCTTTCCCAATCTTAATTTTCGAAAAACCTTTACCAAATTTTCAAAATTTCTTTTAATTATTTCAAAATCTTTTACTTTAATTTCGAAAATTCTTCCCCTCTTCTCACATCCTTCTATTTAAGGACTAACACTCCTTCACTATCAACAATTCGAACTCTATCCCTCTTGATAAGTTTGAATTCTTCTCTTTCTACCTCCTCCTTCTATTTTTCTTTTCCTCTGACACCTCAAGGAATTTATATACTGTGACATAGAGGATTCCATACTTTCTTCTTCTCGCTTTCATATGAGCAGGAGTAAGGACAAAGACATTCTGGTTGAGGCTGATCCTGAACTCGAAAGGACCTTGAAGAGAAAGCTGAGAGAAGCTAAAGTACAACTCTCTGTAGAGGACCTAACAAAGCTTTTCAAACAAGAAGAAGCCATGGCAACCGAAAACACCAACAATACAAGGAAGGTGCTTGGTGACTTTACTGCACCTACTCCTGACTTCTATGGGAGAAGCATCTCAATCCCTGCCATTGGAGCAAACAACTTTGAGCTTAAGCCTCAATTAGTTTCTCTAATACAACAGAATTGCAAGTTTTATGGACTTCCATTAGAAGATCCTCATCAGTTCTTAGCTGAATTCTTGCAAATCTGTGACACTGTCAAGACTAATGGGGTTGATCCCGAGGTCTACAAGCTTATGCTTTTTCCCTTTGCTGTAAGAGACAGAGCTAGGACATGGTTGGACTCACAACCTAAAGAAAGCCTGAACTCTTGGGAAAAGCTAGTTAATGCCTTCTTCGCAAAGTTCTTTCCACCTCAAAAATTGAGTAAGCTTAGAGTGGAAGTCCAAACCTTTAGACAGAAGGAAGGTGAATCCCTCTATGAATCTTGGGAAAGATACAAGCAATTGATCAGAAGGTGTCCTTCTGACACGCTTTCAGAATGGAGCATCATAGGTATCCTCTATGATGGTCTGTCTGAACTGTCCAAGATGTCATTGGACAGCTCTACTGGAGGATCTCTTCATCTGAAGAAGACGCATACAGAAGCTCAGGAACTCATTGAAATGGTTGCAAATAACCAATTCATGTACACTTCTGAAAGGAATCCTGTGAATAATGGGACAAATCAGAAGAAAGGAGTTCTTGAGATTGATACTCTGAATGCCATACTGGCTCAGAACAAAATATTGACTCAACAAGTCAATATGATTTCTCAGAGTCTGTCTGGAATGCAAGCAGCAACAGGCAGTACCAAAGAAGCTTCATCTGAAGAAGCTTATGATCCTGAGAACCCAGCAATGGAAAAGGTGAATTAGATGGGAGAACCCTATGGAAACACCTATAATCCTTCATGGAGAAATCATCCAAATCTCTCATGGAAGGATCAACAGAGACCTCAACAAGGTTTCAACAACAGTAATGGTAGAAGAAACAGGTTTAGCAATAGCAAGCCTTTTCCATCATCTTCTCAGCAACAGACAGAGGATTCTAAGCAGAGCCACTCTGACTTAGCAACTATAGTCTCTGATCTAATTAAAACCACTCAAAGTTTCATGACTGAAACAAGGTCCTCCATTAGAAATTTGGAGGCACAAGTGGGTCAGCTGAGTAAGAAAATTACTGAACTCCCTCCTAATACTCTTCCAAGCAAAACAAAAGAGAATCCAAAAGGAGAGTGCAAGGCCATCAACATACCCCACACGGCCGAACCGGAGAGGAGGAAGAGGCAATGATCTCCACTGAGGAAGACCTCAATGGACGTCCACTGGCCTCCTTGGAGTTCCCTAATGAGGAACCATGGGAATCTAAGGCTCACATTGAGGCCATAGAGATCCTATTGAATCTACTTCTGCCATTCATGAGCTCCGATGAGTATTCTTCCTCTGAAGAGGATGAAGATGTTTCTAAAGAGCAAGTTGCTACGTACCTTGGAGCAATCATGAAGCTAAACGCCAAGTTATTTGGTAATGAGACTTGGGAGAATGAACCTCTATTGCTCACTAAAGAACTGGATAACTTGACTAGGCAGAAATTACCTCTGAAGAGACAAGATCCTGGAAAGTTCTCAATACCTTGTATCATAGGCACCATGACCTTTGAGAAGACTCTGTGTGACCTAGGGTCAAGTATAAACCTCATGCCTCTCTATAATAGAGAAGCTAGGGATCATTGAGGTACAAGCTGCAAGAATCTCACTAGAGATGGCAGACAATTCAAAGAAACAAGCTTATGGACTTGTAGAGGATGTCTTGGTAAAAGTTGAAGACCACTACATCCCTGCTGATTTCATAATCTAGACACTGGGAAGTGTATAGATGAATCCATCATCCTTAGTAGACCCTTCCTAGCCACAGCAAAAGCTGTGATTGATGTAGACAGAGGAGAATTAGTCCTTCAAGTGAATGAGGACTCCCTTGTATTTAAGGCTCAAGGATATCCCTCTATAACCATGGAGAGGAAGCAGGAAAAGCTTCTCTCAATACAGAGTCAAACAAAATCCCCACATTCAAACTCTAAGTTTGGTGTTGAGAGGCCATCATCATGCTCTGAGTATCTGTGAGGCTCCATGAGAGCCCACTGTCAAGCTACTGACATTAAAGATGCGCTTATTGGGAGGCAACCCAATTTTATTTATTCTTCATTGTTATTTTATGTTTTCTGTAGATTGATGATCATGTGAAGTCACAAAAACAATTGAAAAAAAAACAAAAACAGAATGAAAAACAGAATGAAAAATAGCACACTCTGGAGGAGAAACTTGCTGGCGTTTAAACGCCAGTAAGGGTAGTAGAATGGGCGTTAAATGCCCAGTCTGGCACCATTCTGGGCATTTAACGCCAGGAATGGGCAAGAAGCTGGCGTTAAACGCTAGAAATGGGCAGTAGCATGGCGTTTAACGCCAGGATTGGCAGCAAGGGGGCGTTTTGCACACCACATGGTGCAGGGATGAGAAATCCTTGACACCTCAGGATCTGTGGACCCTACAGGATCCCCACCTACCTCATCTCTCTCTCTCTTCTTCACCCATTCACCAATCACCTCAATACCTCTTCCCCAAAAACCCCTGACCTATCAAATCCCACCATTCTCTTCACCACTCACATCCATCCTTCATAAAACCCCACCTACCTCACCATTCAAATTCAAACCACTTTACCACCCAAACCCACCCATAATGGCCGAACCATACCCCTCTCTCCACTCCTATATAAACCCATCTTCACTCCTTCATTTTCACACAACATACACACTACTTCTCCCCCTTGGCCGAAACACTAAGCCCCCTCCATCTCCTCTATTTCTTCTTCTTCTACTCTCTTCTTTCTTCTTTTGCTTGAGGACGAGCAAACCTTCTAAGTTTGGTGTGGTAAAAGTGTTGCTTTTTGTTTTTCCATAACCATTTATGGCACCTAAGGCCGGAGAAACCTCTAGAAAGAGGAAAGGAAAGGCAAAAGCTTCCACCTCCGAGTCATGGGAGATGGAGAGATTCATCTCAAGGGTGCACCAAGACCACTTCTATGAAGTTGTGACCAAGAAGAAGGTGATCTCTGAGGTCCCTTTCAAACTCAAAAAGGGTGAATATCCGGAGATCTGACATGAGATTCGAAGAAGAGGTTAGGAAGTTCTCACTAACCCCATTCAACAAGTCCGAATCTTAATGGTTCAAGAGTTCTATGCCAATGCATGGATCACCAGAACCATAATCAAAGTGTGAACCCGGACCCAAAGAATTGGCTTACAATGGTTCGGGAAAAATGCTTAGATTTTAGTCCGGAGAATGTACGGTTGGCATTCAACTTGCCCATAATGCAAGAAGATGCACACCCCTACACTAGAAGGGTCAACTTTGATCAAAGGTTGGACCAAGTCCTCATAGATATCTGTGAAGAGGGCACTCAATGGAAGAGAGATTCAAGAGGGAAGCCGGTTCAACTAAGAAGGCATGACCTCAAGCCCGTGGCTAGGGGATGGTTGGAGTTTATCCGACGCTCAATTATTTCCACTAGCAACCGGTCTGAAGTTACTATAGATCGGGCCATCATGATTCATAGCATCATGACTAGAGAGGAAGTAGAAGTTCATGAGGTTATCTTCCAAGAACTCTACAAGGTGGCGGACAAGCCCTCTACCTTGGCAAGGTTAGCCTTCCCTCACCTCATTTGTCACCTCTATAATTCAGCTGGAATTGACATAGAGGAAGACATCCTCATTGATGAGGATAAGTCCATCACTAAGAAAAGGATGGAGCAAATAAGAGAACCTCACCATGAGCATGAGGAAATTCCTCATCATGAAATCCCTGAGATGCCTCAAGGGATGCATTTTTCTCCACAAAACTATTGGGAGAAAATCAACACTTCCCTAGGAGAATTAAATTTCAATATGGGACAACTAAGGGTGGAGCACCAAGAGCATTCCATCCTCCTCCATGAAATTAGAGAAGACCAAAGAGTTATGAGAGAGGAGCAACAAAGGCAAGGAAGAGACATTGAGGAGCTCAAGCACTCCATAAGATCTTCAAGAGGAAGAACAAGCCGCCATCATTAAGGTGGACCTGTTCTTTAATTTCTTTGTTCTTTATTTTCTGTTTTTCGAATTTTTATGCTTTATGTTTATCTATGTTGTGTCTTTATTACATGATCACTAGTGTCTAAGTGTCTATGCCTTAAAGCTATGAAAATGAATCCATCACCTTTCTTAAAATGAAAAATGTTTTAATTGAAAAAGAATAAGAAATACATGAATTTCGAATTTTAAAACAGTTTAATTATTTTGATGTGGTGGCAATAATTCTTGTCTTCTGAATGAATGCTTGAATAGTGCATATTTTTGAATTTGTTGTTTATGAATGTGAAAATTGTTGGCTCTTAAAAGAATGATGGAAAAAGGAGAAATGTTATTTGATGGTCTGAAAAATCATAAAATTGATTCTTGAAGCAAGAAAAAGCAGTGAAAAGCTTGCAGAAAAAAAATATATATATGCGAAAAAAAAGAAAAAAAGAAGAAAAGAAAAAGCAAGCAGAAAAAGCCAGTAACCCTTTAAACCAAAAGGCAAGGGTAAAATAAAAAGGATCCAAGGCTTTGAGCACCAGTGGATAGGTGGGCCCACAGGAATAAAATCCTGGCCTAAGCGGCTAAACCAAGCTGTCCCTAACCATGTGCTTGTGGCGTGAAGGTGTCAAGTGAAAACTTGAGAGTGAGCGGTTAAAGTCGTGGTCCAAAAGCAAAAAGAGTGTGCTTAAGAGCTCTGGGCACCTCTAATTGGGGACTCTAGCAAAGCTGAGTCACAATCTGAAAAGGTTCACCCAGTTATGTGTCTGTGGCATTTATGTATCCGGTGGTAATATTGGAAAACAAAATGCTTTGGGTCACGGCCAATACTCATAAAGTAGCTGTGTTCAAGAATCAACATACTTAACTAGGAGAATCAATAACACTATCTGGATTCTGAGTTCCTATAGAAGCCAATCATTCTGAACTTCAAGGGATAAAGTGAGATGCCAAAACTGTTCAGAAGTAAAAAGCTAAAAGCCCCGCTCATCTAATTAATACTGATCTTCATAGATGTTTTTGGAATTCATTGTACATTCTATTCTTTTTATCCTATATGATTTTCAGTTGCTTGGGGACAAGCAACAATTTAAGTTTGGTGTTGTGATGAGCGGATAATTTATACGCTTTTTGGCATTGTTTTTAGTATGTTTTAGTTAGTTTTTATTATGTTTTTATTAGTTTTTAAATAAAATTCACATTTTTGGACTTTACTATGAGTTTGTATATTTTTCTGTGATTTTAGGTATTTTCTGGCTGAAATTGAGGGACCTGAGCAAAAATCTGATTCAGAGGCTGAAAAAGGACTGCAGATGCTGTTGGATTCTGACCTCCCTGCACTCGAAGTGGATTTTCTGGAGCTACAGAAGCCCAATTGGCGCACTCTCAATTGCGTTGGAAAGTAGACATCCTGGGCTTTCCAGCATTATATAATAGTCCATACTTTGCTCGAGATTTGATGGCCCAAACAGGCGTTCCAAGTCAGCTTAAGAATTCTGGCGTCAAAACGCCAGAACTGGCACAAAAGCTGGAGTTAAACGCCCAAAATGGCACAAAAGCTGGCGTTTAACTCCAAGAAAAGTCTCTACACATGGAAGCTTCAATGCTCAGCCCAAGAACACACCAAGTGGGCCCGGAAGAAGATTTCTGCATTAATTACTTATTTCTATAAAACCTAGGCTACTAGTTCTCTATAAATAGGACCTTTTGCTATTGTATTTTGATACTTTTGATAGACCTTTTCACATTTGGGGCTGGCCTCACGGTCATGCCTAGACCGTGTTTTTATGTATTTTCAATGGTGGAGCTTCTACACACCATAGATTAAGGTGTGGAGCTCTGCTGTTCTTCATGAATTAATGCAAAGTACTACTGTTTTTCTATTCAATTCACGTCTACTTCTCTCTAAGATATTCATTCGCACCTAAGAACATGATGAATCTGATGATTATGTGACACTCATCACCATTCTCACCTATGAACGCGTGCTTGACAACCACTTCCGTTCTACATGCAAACAAGCTTGAATGTGTATCTCTTGGGTTTCTAATCTAAGATTAGAACCTTCGTGGTATAGGCTAGAATTATTGGTGGTCATTCCTGAGATCCTAAATTTCTAAACCTTGTCTGTGATATTCTGAGTAGGATCTAGGAAGGGATGACTGTGACGAGCTTCAAACTCGCGAGTGTTGGGCGTGTGACAGACGCAAAAGGATCAATGGATCCTATTCCAACATGATCGAGAACCGACAGATGATTAGCCATGCGGTGACAGCGTGCGTAGATCATTTTCACTGAGAGGACGGAAAGTAGCCATTGACAATGGTGATGCCCAACATAAAGCTTGCCATGGAAGGGAGTATGAATGATTGGAAGAAGGCAATAGAAAAGCAGAGGATCAGGAGGAACAAAGCATCTTCATACGCTTATCTGAAATTCCTACCAATGAATTACATAAGTATCTCTATCTTTATCTTTATTTTATATTTTATTCATCTTTTAATTATCAATCCTCCATAACCATTTGAATCTGCCTGACTGAGATTTACAAGATGACCATAGCTTGCTTCAAGCGGACAGGCTCAGTGGGATCGACCCTTACTCACGTAAGGTATTACTTGGACGACCCAGTGCACTTGCTAGTTAGTTGTGCAGAATTGTGACAAAGTGTGATTCACGTTTGAGAGCTCCAAGTCTTTGGCACCATTGTTGATTATCATAATTTCGTGCACCAGTAGGCTAAAGTGTGCACTACCTTGGTCAAGTTAGTCACAAACTCTATGGTGTTCTTTTGCATATCTGCTTGTCCTTGAAGTAGCATGGTGAGAGAGTTATCTATTGGGGCTTGGGGTGGATAAGAGGGTTTATCACTTTGGAGAAAGGGTTCATAGTAGGAAGGTGGTTCTTATTGGTAGTAATCTTGATAGGGTTGTGGTGGTTCTAAAGGTTCTTGCTCATAATAGTCACAAGGATATGGTATGGGTGATTGGTCATATGATGGATATAGATCATAGGAAGGCGTTTGGTAAAGAAAGGCTTGTGAGTATGGTTGAGGTTCATGTTGAGGATAAGATTCATAGGTATATGGTGGTGGTAATTGATTGTCACAAAAAGATTCACCATAGGCATTTAATTGACATGCATTGGGATGAGAATTATACCTATAAGTGTCCAAAGGTCGTTGCCAATAGGAGTGATCAATTCCTTGAGGCTCCTCCCATCTTTGTTGGTTCCATCCTTGAGAGATATGGTCATTGAAGTTCATATTTCCTACAACACAATTAGAACCAAACTCATAGCCAGAAGGATGAGACTTCATAGTGGAAACAAAAACAACAAAGTCCTAAAGCTCTCAAAAACTAACAAGGAAGTAAAAGACAAACATATTCACAATATTCACATATGTACAATAACCAATAACAAGGCACACAATTGCAACTCCCCGGCAACGGCGCCATTTTCGATCACCCTTCTCTCTTCCAATGCTCCCTCTCCCTCTTCTTCTTCTCAACCATCAACCGCCCACCATCCGGCAAGCCCACCGCCGCCGAACCACCGCAATCCCTCTCTTTCTACTTCTCTTCCTTCTTCTCACTTCCTTCTCTCACCGCCCCTCTTCTCCTCCCTCCTCTCTTCTCCGTCTCACTTCCCCCGATTGATCAGGCGATTCATGTGGCGAGCACATGTCCATGGCATACTTCCCTTTCCCACTTTGGTCACTCAGATGGTTCAACTGGCCAGAGCCCCTTGGATGGCGGATGATGTGTCACCATCCTTGGATGATGAAAAGGAGTCCGTCATTCCGTGGGGGACTTGGGTGAACGAGAAGCCTCCTTCCCGGCGTCGCTCCAGAGCTAGAGCCAGAGCAGCAGCGACACCTGGCCCGTCCTCTTCCACAGCCACAGTAGGCCCATCAGCACCAGCAGCACCAACAGCACCACTACCAGCACCCCAGCCGACTTATCTGCTAGTACAGCATCTGTTCCACTTCATGGAGCGTAGTGAGCACCGCATCATGCGACGTCTGGACAGAGTGGATCAGATGTTTGTGGCACTGGGCGTTGAGTTGCCCCCTCTTCCTGACTCTTTCGCATCTAACGAGGAGGAGCATGAGGCAGAGCCGGCTCAAACAGAGACACCACCACAGACACAGGCCACCTCGGAGGCGCAACAGCCTCCTGAGGAGCCACAGCCTAAGACCCAACAGCCATATGTGACTGTTGACCCCCATTCCGAGCCTGAGCAGTAGCATCGAGGATGATGCTTTGTTTTAAGTGTGGGGAGGTCACCGTCGTTGCCGTCGGTGGATAGCTATTTTGAGTGAACACATTTCGGACGCTTATCACTTATTTTGTGTTATTCTTAGTACTTTGTACTTTATTTTACTGCACTTTTGGGACTATTGTATATATTTGTTATTTTAGATACTTTTATTTTAGTTTGTTGCATTTTGCACCTTGGTTGGTAGATATTTCATACTTTTAGTTGTTATTTGCTTTATATAGTTATTTTAGTTTTGGTTGTGATTAGAAAATATTTGGATTATTAGAGCCTAAGTTGACCCTTTTCCATGAGAGATTTGATTTGATTGAAGAAAGGGATAAACTAAGGAATTTCTAAAATTTCTAAATCACAACATTGCATTTAGAATAAGCTTAGTCAAACAATGAAATTTTCCAAAGAACTTATCTATAGGGCACCACCCCAATTGATTGAAAAATTTTTGTGGAACTTGCTTGAATTCTATATTTTGTGAAACATATTTTGAGCTAAGAACACAAGCAAGTGAGATTTGAGCCTAATGATGTGGTTACATCTTATAACCACTTATTTTCTTTCTTGTGTGCAATTGTTCTCTTTCTATGATTGTGATCCTTGATTTGTTTAATTCTTTATGTCCATTATTCCTTGTATTCATGTATTTATATGATTGATAAACCACTATTTTATGGTTTATATTGTGTTTAATTATGTGGTTTTGTCATGATCCTTGCCCACTTATTCATCAATTTAGCATGCATTTAGATTTCCTTCCTAAATTCAGTACATGTTTGAAAATTGCCTCTTAGAGACTTTAATTATTTATTTTTAATTCTCCTTTATTCCATTCGATGCCGTAATCTGTGTGTCAAGTGTTTCAGGCTTTATAGGGCATGAATGGGATGGAGATTGGAGAGGAAGCTAGCAAAAATGGAAGGAACACAAGAATTTGAGGAGATAACCAGCGAGAAGTGACGCGGTCGCATGGCTCACGCGACCGCGCGAAGGAGCACAAATCGCAGTGACGCGGCTGCATGACCTAAGCGGCCGCGCGGACTGGAAAGCGCAAGCGACGCGGTAGCGTGGACGACGCAAATGCGTGGAGAGGAAAAAGCGCAAGCGACGCGTCTGCATGGACGACGCGATCGCGTGACATGTGCGATCTGCATAATCTGCAGAATCCGCTGGGGGCAATTTTGGACCTTATTTCGGCCCAGTTTTTGGCCCGGAACAGCAGACTGGAGTCAGAGAATATGCAGAAACAACAGACATTCATTCAGTAGTTTTAGATCTAGTTTTTCACTCTCTTAGATTTTTCTCTCTAGTTTTTAGGATTTTAATTTTCAATTGGTCTTAGCATTGGAACATTGAGAAGAGTTATTTCCTCATCAAGACTTCATCATTCTAGTTTGTTCTCTTAACTTGGTTTTAATCTTCCATGTTCCTTGTTATGTTCAATTTTGTCATTCAGATACTTTTATGATTAATTAATGCAAGGATTATTTCTTTTTAATTCAATTTCTATTCCAATAATCATGTCTTCTTTTAATTCCCTTTCATATGCTATGGATTCTTTATTTACAATGCGTGAGTAGTTTCTTTACTTGATGGGGAGTTGATTAAAAGGAACTCTTGAGTTGGAAGGATTGAAAGAAAATTTGTAATTGGGTTAAATGTTGGATTGCTATCCTGTCACCGACGCCAATCCCTTTGAACTAAGTGGGTTGCAACTTGTGAACAGATCTGGCATTCCCACTTGTTTGACTTTCCCTTACCTAGTAAGGGATAACCAAACAGAACAACCATTAATTATAAATTAATCTTACAATCACACCATCAAGGATAGAGATTCTAACCAATCGATTCCTAGTCAAGGCTTTTATTTATATTATTTAAAATTCCTCAATTTAATTTCCAATTTACCTAGCTCAACTTCTTGGAACATCTGATTAATAAAACAGCACACTTTTCTGCAACTCGTTGGGAGACGACCTGGGACTTAAAACTCCCAGTAATTTTAATTTAAACTTTCTGTGACACATCTCTAAATTGATAGGTAGATTTTCGGTGAGTTAAGAACTATACTTGCAATGTAACCATTTTAATAAATTTTTAATTCACCAGCTTCTGCTTCCCATCAATGATTGAGGCCATTGTTTCATTTAGCTCACTTACACAAATAGCCTTACCTTTTATCAACCTTTGTTAGCCAACTTTGAGCCTACGACTAACCCACTTGTTCTTAATTTAGCACATTACAAGTCTTAAAGCGAAAGACAATAAATGTCCTTTATTTTGATCTTTGATTAGCTTAGGCTAGTGAGTGTGTATCATTCAAAGTGTGGGAAAACTTGGGACATTGGTTGAAGAAAAGGGTAGTTTTGTATTTTTGTTGAAAATATTGGGAATTGGGGCATACTCATGTATCAATCAAAAGTTAGACCTTATGCATTGATGTTCTTGTACATAGTTTGAAAGAAACAAAAAATGAGAAAAACAAAAAGAAAAAGAAAAGAAAATGAAAACAAAAATATACAAAAAGAAAGAAAGAAAAAGAAAGAAAGAAAAAGAAAGAAAGAAAAAGAAAGAAAAAAGAAGAAAAGAAAGAAATAAAAAGGGGACAAAATGCCCCAAGGTAAAGCTCAATAAAAATCAATGCATAGGTGTTGTAAAATGGAAAAAAATGCATGAGTGTGTGAAAAAGTGAAAAATGGGTAGTTAGGTTAGAACTTAATTATATAGGTTATCATAGTTTAGGTGGGAAAGTTTAAGCTCGTCAAAGATTCAAATTTCAAGCTCACTGATGAGCAGATAATTTATACGCTTTTTGGCATTATTTTTAGGTAGTTTTTAGTAAGATTTAGTTAGTTTTTACTATGTTTTTATTAGTTTTTATGCAAAATTCACATTTCTTGACTTTACTATGAGTTTGTGTGTTTTTCTGCGATTTTTGTTTTTTTCTGGCTGAAATTGATAGAACATGAGCAAAAATCTGATTCAGAGGCTGAAAAAGGACTGCAGATGCTGTTGGATTCTGACCTCCCTGCACTCGAAATGGATTTTCTGGAGCTACAGAATTCCAATTGGCGCACTCTCAATTGCGTTGGAAATTAGACATCCAGGACTTTCCAGTAATATTAATAGTCCATACTTTTCCTGAGTTTTGAAGATGCAAACTGGCGTTCAAACGCCAACTTCCTGCCCTATTCTGAAGTTAAACGCCAGAAACAGGTTACAAACCAGAGTTAAACGCCACAAACAGGCTACAACCTAGCCTTTAACTCCAAGAGAAGCCTCTACATGTGTAAATCTCAATGCTCAGCCCAAGCACACACCAAGTGGGCCCCAGAAGTGGATTTCGGCACTATCTGCACTTAGTTACTTATTTTCTGTAACCCTAGCTACTAGTTTAGTATAAAAACAACTTTTAGAGACTTACAAGTAGAAATAAGAGATAGAAAAGGGATAGAGAATCAAGTAGCTGATCATTGATGAGCGGATAATTTATACGCTTTTAGGCATTGTTTTTAGTATGTTTTTAGTATATTTTAATTAGTTTTTTTTATATTTTTATTAGTTTTTAAATAAAAATCACTCTTCTGGACTTTACTATGAGTTCGTGTGTTTTTCTATGATTTCAGGTATTTTCTGGCTGAAATTGAGGGACCTGAGCAAAAATCTGATTTAGAGGCTGAAAAAGGACTGCAGATGCTGTTGGATTCTGACCTCCTTGCACTCAAAGTGGATTTTCTGGAGCTACAGAAGCCCGATTGGTGTGCTCTCAATTGCGTTGAAAAGTATACATCCTGGGCTTTCCAGAAATATATAATAGTCTATACTTTGCCTGAGATTTGATGGCCCAAACAGGCATTCTAAGTCAGCTCAAGAATTCTGGCGTTTAACTCCAAAACTGGCACAAAAGCTGGAGTTAAACGCCCAAACTGGCACAAAAGTTGGCGTTTAACTCCAAAAAAAGTCTCTACACATGGAAGCTTCAATGCTCAGCCCAAGCGCACACCAAGTGGGCCCGGAAGAAGATTTATGCATTAATTACTGATTTCTGTAAACCCTAGGCTACTAGTTCTCTATAAATAGGACCTTATACTATTGTATTTTAAAGAGGGGGGATAAGTCTTATGCTATCTTAGACACGTTTGAAGGCTGGCCATTCGGCCATGCCTAGACCTCGTTCTTATGTATTTTCAACAGTGGAGTTTCTACACACCATAGATTAAGGAGTGGAGCTCTGCTGTTCTTCATGAATTAATACAAAGTACTATTGTTTTTCTATTCAACTCAAGTCTATTTCTTCTCCAAGATATTCATTCGTTCTTCAACTTGATGAATGTGATGATCCGTGACACTGATGAGACGCAGAAGCTGGTGAATTAAAAATCATTAAAATGGTTACGTTGCAAGTATAGTTCTTAACTCACCGAAAATCTGCCTATCAATTTAGAAGTATGTCACAAAGAGTTTGAATTAAAAATTACTGGGAGTTTTAAGTCCCAGGTCGTCTTCCAACGAGTTGCAGAAAAGTGTGCTATCTTATTAATCAGATGTTCCAAGAAGTTGAGTTAAGTAAATTGGAATGTAAATTGAGGAAATTTAAATAATATGAATAAAAGCCTTGACTGGGAGTTGATTAGTTGGAATCTCTATTATTGATGGAGTGATTTTAAGATTGAATTATAATTAATGGTTGCTTTGTTTGGTTATCCTTTACTAGGTAAGGGAAAGTCAAACAAGTTAGAATGCTAGATCTGTTCACAAGTTGCAACCCACTTAATTCAAAGGGATTGGCGTTGGTGACAAGATAACAATCCAATAATTAACCCAATTATAATTTTTCTTTCAATCCTTCCAACTCAAGAGTTCCTTTTTAATCAACTCCCCATCAAGTAAAGAAACTACTCACTCATCGTAAATAATAAATCCATAACACATGAAAGGGAATTAAAAGAAGACATGATTATTGGAATTGAAATTGAATTAAAAAGAAATAATCCTTGCATTAAATAATCATAAAAGTATCTGAGTGACAAAATTGAACAAAACAAAGAACATGGAAGAATAAAACCAAGTTGAGAAAACGAACTAGAATGCCGAAGTCTTGATGAGGAAATAACTCTTCTCAATGTTCCAATGCTAAGACCAATTGAAAATTAAAATTTTAAAAACTAGAGAGAAAAACCTAAGAGAGTAAAACTAGATCTAAAAATGTCTCTCAATGAATGTGTGTTTGTTTCTGCATATTCTCTGACTCTAGTCTGCTGTTCCGGGCCGAGAACTGGGTCGAAATAGGGTCCAAAATCGCCCCCAGTGAATTCTGCAGATTATACAGATCGCACATGTCACGCGATCGCGTCATCCATGCGGACGCGTCACTTGCGCTTTTCCTCGCCACGCGTTCGCGTCGTCCACGCTACCGCGTCGCTTGGGCTTTCCAATCCGCGCGGCCGCGTGAGCCATGCGGCCGCATCGCTGCGATTTGCTCTCCTTCGCGCGGTTGCGTGAGCCATGCGACCGCGTCACTTCTCGCTGGTTATCTCCTCAAATTCTTGTGTTTCTTCCATTTTTGCTAGCTTCCTTCCCAATCTCCAACTCATTCATGCCCTATAAAATCTGAAACACTTAACACACAGATCACGGCATCGAATGGAATAAAGGAGAATTAAAATTTAATAACTAAATTCTCTAGGAAGCAGTTTTCAAACATGTAATAAATTCCGGAAAGAAATCTAATATGCATGCTAATTTAATGAATAAGTGGGTAAGGATCATGATAAAACCACATAATTAAACACAATATAAACCATAAAATAGTGGTTTATCAGACACTCATCATCATTCTCACCTATAAACATGTGTCTGACAACCTCCTCTGTTCTACTAACAATGGCTTGAATGCATATCTCTTGGGTTTCTAATCTAAGATTGGAACCTTCGTGGTATAGGCTAGAATTATTGGCGGCCATTCCTGAGATCCGAAACGTCTAAACCTTGTCTGTGGTATTCTGAGTAGGATTTGGGAAGGGATGACTGTGACGAGCTTTAAACTCGCAATTGTTGGGCGTGTGACAGACGCAAAAGGATTAATGGATCCTATTCCAACATGATTGAGAACCGACAGATGATTACTCGTGTGGTGACAACGCATTTGGAACATTTTTACTGAGAGGACGGGAAGTAGCCATTGACAACGGTGATGCCCAACATAACGCTTGCCATGGAAAGGAGTATGAATGATTGGAAGAAGGCAATAGGAAAGCAGAGGTTCAGGGGGAACAAAGCATCTTCATACGCTTATCTGAAATTCCAACCAAAGAATTACATAAGTATCTCTATCTTTATTTTATGTTTTATTTATCTTTTAATTATCAATTCTCCATCACCATCTGAATTCGCCTGACTGAGATTTACAAGGTGACTATAGCTTGCTTCAAGCCGACAGTCTCCGTGGGATCGACCCTTACTCACATAAGGTATTACTTGGACGACCCAGTGCACTTGCTGGTTAGTTGTGTGGAATTGTGACAAATTGTGATTCATGTTTGAGAGCACCAAGTCTTTAGCGTAGAGAATTGAAGATTCAAAACATTCAGCAGAGGAATCAAACAGAAAAAGCTGGGCGTTCAAAACGCCCAGTGAAGAAGGAAAACTGGCATTTAAACGCCAGGCAGGGTACCTTGTTGGGCATTTAACGCCCAAAAAGGTAGGATTTTGGGCGTTAAACGCCAGAAGGACACTAGAGGAAGATTTTGTTTTTAATTCAAATTCTTTTCAAATCTTCATAATTTTTCAAAATCAAATCTTTTTCAAATCATATCTTTTAAATCATATCTCTTCAAAATCAATTTCTTTCTATTTTTTTTCGAAAATCCTTGTTATAATTAGTGATTTAATTCAAAATTTTCAAGTTGTTACTTGCCTATTAAGAAAGGATCAAAAGTTTTAATTCTAGAATCATATCTTCTAATTTCTTGTTAGTCAAGTAATCAACTTTAATTTTAAAACTTTCTCTTTTTAGTCTGATTTTCAATCATATCTTCTCAATCATATCTTTTCAATCACATCTTTTTCAAAATTAACTCTCAATCATATCTTTTTTATTTCTAATTTCAAAATCTTTTCAAAAAATCACTTAATTTCTTTCCCAATCTTAATTTTCAAGAATCTCAATCAAATTTTCAAATTTCTTTTTATTATTTCAAAATATTTTTAATTTATTTTCGAAAATTCTTCCCCTCTTCTCACATTCTTCTATTTAAAGGACTAACACTCTTCCTCAAGGTACAATTCGAACTCCCTCCTTCTTTATATGTTCGAATTCTCTTCTATCTACCTCCTCCTTCTATTCTTCTTTTCCTCTGACACCTCAAGGAATCTCTATACTGTGACATAGAGGATTCCATACTTTCTTGTTCTCATCTCTTTCATATGAGCAGGAACAAAGATAAAGGCATACTTGTTCAAGCTGATCCTGAACCTGAAAGGACCTTGAAGAGAAAGCTAAGAGAAGCTAAAGCGCAATTCTCTCTAGAGGGCCTAACAGAGCTTTTCAAGGAAGAAGAAACCATGGCAGCCGAAAACAACAATGCCAACAATACAAGGAAGGTGCTTGGTGACTTTACTGCACCTACTCCCGACTTCTATGGGAGAAGCATCTCAATCCCTGCCATTGGAGAAAACAACTTTGAGCTTAAGCCTCAATTAGTTTCTCTAATGCAACAGAATTGCAAGTTTCATGGACTTCCATTGGAAGATCCTCATCAATTCTTAGCTGAATTCTTAAAAATCTGTGATACTGTCAAGACCAATGGGGTTGATCCTGAAGTCTACAGACTTATGCTTTTTCCTTTTGCTGTAAGAGACAGAGCTAGGACATGGTTGGATTCACAACCTAAAGAAAGCCTGAACTCTTGGGAAAAGCTAGTCAATGCCTTCTTGGCAAAGTTTTTTCCACCTCAAAAATTGAGCAAGCTTAGAGTGGAAGTCCAAACCTTCAGACAGAAGGAAGGAGAATCCCTCTATGAAGCTTGGGAAAGATACAAACAATTGATCAGAAGGTGCCTTTCTGACATGCTTTCAGAATGGAGCATCATAGGTATTTTCTATGATGGTCTGTCTGAACTATCCAAGATGTCATTGGATAGCTCTGCTGGAGGATCTCTTCATCTGAAGAAGACACCTGCAAAAACTCAGGAACTCATTGAAATGGTTGCAAACAACCAATTCATGTACACTTCTAAAAGAAATCCTGTGAATAATGGGATAGCTCAGAAGAAAGGAGTTCTTGAGATTGATACTCTGAATGCCATATTGGCTCAGAATAAAATATTGACTCAGCAAGTCAATATGATTTTTCAGAGTCTGTCTGGAATACAAGCAGCAACAGGCAGTACTAAGGAAGCTTCCTCTGAAAAAGAAGCTTATGATCCTGAGAACCCAGCAATGGAAGAGGTGAATTACATGGGAGAATCCTATGGAAACACCTATAATCTTTCATGGAGAAATCATCCGAATCTCTCATGGAAGGATCAACAGAGACCTCAACAAGGTTTCAACAACAATAATGGTGGAAGAAACAGGTTTAGCAATAGCAAGCCTTTTCCATCATCTTCTCAACTTGGAGCAATCATGAAGCTAAATGCCAAGTTGTTTGGTAATGAGACTTGGGAGGATGAACCTCCATTGCTCATCAAAGAACTTGATGACTTGACTAGGCAGAAATTACCTCTGAAGAGACAAGACCCTAGAAAATTCTCCATCCCTTGTACCATAGGCACCATGACCTTTGAGAAAGCTCTGTGTGACCTAGGGTCAAGTATAAACCTCATGCCTCTCTCTGTAATGGAGAAGCTAGGGATCATTGAGGTACAAGCTACAAGAATCTCACTGGAGATGGCAGACAATTCAAAGAAATAGGCTTATGGACTTGTAGAGGATGTCTTGGTAAAGGTTGAAAATCATTACATCCCTGCTGATTTCATAATCCTAGAAACTGGGAAGTGTATGGATGAATCCATCATCCTTGGCAGACCCTTCCTAGCCACAGCCAAAGCTGTGATTGATGTTGACAGAGGAGAATTGATCATTCAAGTGAATAGAGACTCCCTTGTGTTTAAAGCTCAAGGATATCCGTCTGTCACCATGGAGAGGAAGCATGAAGAGCTTCTCTCAATACAGAGTCAAACAGAGCCCCCACAGTCAAACTCTAAGTTTGGTGTCAGGAGGCCACAACTAAACTTTAAGTTTGGTGTTGAACCCCCACATTCAAACTCTAAGTTTGGTGATGGGAGGTTCCAACACTGCTCTGAACATTTGTGAGGTTCCATAAGAGCCAATGTCAAGCTATTGACATTAAAGAAGCGCTTGTTGGGAGCCAACCCAATCTTTAACTTTCTATGTTAAATTTCTCTTTTCTTTTGTTATTTTATGTTTTCTGTAGGTTGATGATCATGTGAAGTCACAAAAATAATTGAAAAAGCAAAAACAGAATGAAAAATATAATTAAAAATAGAACACCCTGGAGGAGAAACTTACTGGCATTTAAACGCTAGTAAGGGTAGCAGAATGGGCGTCAAACGCCCAGTCTGGCACCATTCTGGGTGTTTAACGCCAGAAATGGGAACCAGACTGGCATTTTACACCAGGAATGGGCAAGAAGCTGGCGTTAAACGCCAGAAATGGGCAGCAGCCTGGCGTTTAATGCCAGGATTGGCAGCAAAGGGCATTTTTGCACGCCACATGGTGCAGGGATGAGAAATCCTTGACACCTCAGGATCTGTGGACCCCACAGGATCCCCACCTACCCCACCGCTCTCTCTCTTCTTCACCCATTCACCAATCACCTCAATACCTCTTCCCCAAAAACCCCTCACCTATCAAATCCCACCATTCTCTTCACCACTCACATCTATCCTTCATAAAACCCCACCTACCT
This sequence comes from Arachis ipaensis, assembly GCF_000816755.2. Lineage (NCBI taxonomy): Eukaryota > Viridiplantae > Streptophyta > Magnoliopsida > Fabales > Fabaceae > Arachis > Arachis ipaensis. Next base: position 83,830,130 of record NC_029792.2, on the reverse strand, counting down.
CACCATTCAAATTCAAACCACTTTCCCACCCAAACCCACCCATAATGGCCGAACCATACCCCCCCTCTCCACTCCTATATAAACC